>NW_028328403.1:0-26699 GCF_048544385.1 Mastigoproctus giganteus
TCTCGCACAGAAATAATAAAAACAAATAAATATATTAAGCCCACTCCCAGTCAATTCGCACCAATTCTAATCTTCCCCCCCCCCACTACTACGTACAGGACCATTCAAAATTTATGCAAAGCCGTTGAGATTCTAGAAAATCCCAGGATACTGCCCAACAGCTTCTTCCGCACTGCTACGTACCGAAATACTCAAAGTTATTAATGTAACAAGTTAAAAGATGCGGAGAAGAGTTAGGGAAATTCTGTCTAACTTAGCACATGATGAGCATTTTAGCTGCCCATCCACCAAAAAAAAAAAAAATCAAAATCACTCTCAACAACCTTGTTTGCGAACGTGGCGAGAAACAATTGTAATTGTATAACCTGAGAAAATAATTGACTGAGTTTTAAAGTCGATAAATTTATTCTAGCTTAGTAAAATACGTTGACAATATGTTTCATTAAAATTAAATTTAGATTAATTAATCAAGAACACTATTTTTTAACGTATAAGTAGCGCAATTCATAAAAAAATCGTAATAAAAGTGAGCAATTCTAGCCATTACAAAAGAAAGCTCTGCTGTTCTGTTGTCTAACACTGTTCAATATTATGCAGGAAAAAAAAGATTTTTCTAACGTAGGGAAGAAACCTTCCTTTATTAGTTTAAAGTGGCGTACTGACAACTCGTTGTGATTGTATCCAATGCAATGTATGTGATTGAAATAACAAACGAAATGTTATTAAAAATTAATTCTCTGAAGACCCAGAAAACAGTTAATTCACAGTATACCAATTAATATAGGAGCACAAATCACTATGCTTAATCAACGTTGAGAAATTTTATCAAACTAATTAAGAGAAAGAAGTTCGGATGACCATTAATTAATTGGCTACACACAACGCTACGCAAACCTCTTCATATGGGGTGAAAAAAATTACACCTAAAGAAAAAGAAAGGCGTTTCAATGGGCTCGCCATGATCATTCTTGACTTACTACTTGAGCTATTTCATAAAAACAACTAATTATGACTGTGTCTATTATAAATTTCAACTATCGCCATTAATGATAACTGAAATCACACACACACACCAAAAGTTCTTGCAGCCACAAACGCATTATCCAGTGCTTCACTTATAATATATAATAATATTACAAAATGATGCGAGAGAGTTAGCTAATACACCATCAGCAAAAAAAAAAAAAAAAAAAAAAAACCTGCTTACCAATTCACTTGTCCAATCCCTTCTAACAGGTTTAGTTTTTTCCTTTCATATATTCAAACTATCCATCTCTACAACACCAGATGGAAGTTTGTCCGTCCCAACAACCTACCACCCGCTGGCTGAAGACAAATTTCCACATATCTATCCTGTAAACATCCTTTCTCAATTTGAATTTGTTCCCAGCGTTTGTCTGAGCAATGACATCACTACTGAGCTTGTTCAATCCATTGAGAGCCCTAAACATTTCAATCAGATCGCTTTTAAGCTCCTGATTCCAGGTATCTAGGCTCCTGATATCATTGACCAGAATTAAAAGAATTGAAGCTTTTCTTGCAAAGACCATTCTTTTGTTCTATTCACTAATCTCGTTGCCCTTCTCTGCACCCATTTCACCAGATCTACATCCTTCCTAATATGATATCATCATATCTCCAAACCTGCATGCATTGCTTAAGTTGCGGCCTTGTGCAAAGGAATAATCACCTCCTTATCCCTGCTAGCAGAGTTTGTTTCTATATATCATTGAAAAAACTTTTGGCAGCACCTCTGCCCTGCTCAGAGAACTTCAGATCTGACTGCACAATTACGTAACCCCAACTGCTCTTCATTTTCCACTACCCTGAGCGTAACACCACAAAGTTGGTACGTTACTATTAGTCAAGGTTAAACTTCAGCTGCCAGTTCTCAGCACATCGATCTAATTCTCTTTCCTTTTTTTGTTTTTTGATCTGGTTGAAACAGATATCCAGACTGCTGTGATTAGCTATCTTGATAACCTTAATATCATTTGCAAACTTAGACATCAAACCCGATATGCTTCAACAATAATCATTAATATATGCAGAAAATAACAATGGGACCCATCACCAAACCCTGTGAGACTCCACTATCAACATTAGTCCTCGAAGAGCAGTATCCATTAATAACCGCTACTGATCTTTTCCCACTCAACCATCCCTTTATCCACAGCAGCAACTTGCCCTTAATGCTACACTGCTCCAATACTGTATATGACGTCAAAAGTTGATTTTTTTGCATCCAGTTCCTTTGTCCGATCATAGTATCCAATTAAATTGGCCAGGCAAATCGCCAATGATATGTATAAAAAACACGCCTCCTGCAGATTACTGTTTGCAAACAGTAATCTGCGGGAGTCATTAAACTGTTTGATTATTGATTTCGCTAAGGCCCAAACCTTGTGAAAGAGGATTGAATGAAAGTGAATTATTTGTGTTATCAGCAAAATATAAGGCCGTACAAATTAATAACCCGTCCGGTTCAACTTATTTATTTTTTTTATTAATTATTATATATTTTTTTGAATCAAAAATGGTTTCAGGATACTGATATACCTTGCAACTAATGTAAGATTCTAACCAATAACTGTATCTTAGCTAAATAATCAAATGATAAGCGCATCGTTTCTGGTTCCATGAGGTATCCGATCTTCAAGCGGAAAAAAAAAAACATTATAGACGAAAGAGCAACATCTGAGGAAAGTTTAATAATTTACATGGACAACCGAAGTGGCAGATCACAATTCGTTGCAAGACTATTCGTTATACGACAGTTCAATGCATGCGACAATTTGGTGAATGTTTTGGAGAATTCGATGTCTGGAAAAACAAGAGGAAATGCAAACCCTTAACAAGCCGTGCTGTTGTTGTTATTTAGCTTAACGACACAAGGGCTACTGAGGCCAAATTGTGTCTGTTCATAGTTTATTTAGTCGAAATATAGCACTGTTGGTGTTAAATTAAATACTCCTATATAGTCCAATACGTTTTAAAAATATTACAAGTTCATTTATGTTTGCTTCATTTCCCAGGATATGAGTTAAATCATGTGGGAGGTTCAACCTAGAGACTGACTGAAAAGTGTTTGACCGTATGGTTGAATATAGGGGACAATCGAAGAGGAAATGCCTAACAGTAAGTTGACTGTCACAGGATGAACACTGGGGTGGATCTTCTCCCAGTAGCAGGAACAGATGAGTATGATGAGTGTGTCCAATTCTGAGTCTTGCCAGTACTACTTCCTCTCGTCTGTTTTGTCGAAAGCCTGAGAGCCACAGCTTTGGTTCTTGCTTTATCTGGTAAAGTTTATTGTTGGTGTTACTTTTCCAGATCTGTGACCAATTGTCGTAACTTGCTTTGCGAATAACAGGCTTATAATCAGTGTAAGGAACCTGAAGATGTTCTGGGCCAGCTGGATGAGGATTTTTAGCTGCAAGATCCGCACTTTCATTTCCCGGAATACCAGAATGGCCAGGGATCCAGCAAAAACTGATTGATTGATTAGACACACTGCAGGAAAATAGCTGAGAATGAATGTGTTTCAAGGTAGGATGAGAAGATGAAAAATTCTTCCTTATGGCAGAAACAGCACTGAGTGAGTCAGTGTAAATTATGACAGGTGAGATGGAAAGTTCAATAATTTTACTGAGTGCTAATTTGATGGCATATAATTCGGCTGTGAAGACGCTGCAGACTAATGGTAGTGAAGCTGTAACCGTTACAGAAGGAAAAACTGCAGCTGCACCAACCGCAGTAGCTGTTTTGGATCCGTCAGTATAGACTTTACAGGCATGGGAGTTCAGAGTAGTGTGAGCTAAGTGCAACTGCCTGATATTAAAGGAAGGTACAGTATTCTTTCCCCACTCCAAAAAATGTGTATCGTGGGAGGAAGAAACGTATGTCCAAGGTGGAACAGGAGCAGTTGTGTTCTGAAAAATATCGCTTAAATTGATATTCCAACTCTGAGAAAGCTCTTTAATCCTTAGTGAAGCAGGTCTGTTTTCATTTGGCTTGCTGTCATATATCAAATCCCACCGAGTATTATAAAGATACTCCCAACTGGGGTGAGATGGAAGACTCTGGATCTTAGCAGCATAGTGGAGCAATAATGATTTCCTACGAAGATGTAATGGAGGATCGTGTGCTTCGATATAGAGACTCTGGATTGGAGAAGTCTTAAAAGCGCCCAACGCAGTCCTGAGAGCACTGTGCTGGACAATATTTAGACGTTGTAAAGTAGTGCTCCTGGCAGAGTCATACACCGGACAACAATAATCTAGCCGTGACCGGATTAAAGTTCTATAAAGGTGCAATAGTGTATACCGATCAGCGCCCCATGACATAGCCGAGACTGATCGCAGTATATTCAGATGCTTTAGACATGTATTTCTTAAATGAGAGATGTGAGCTTGAAAATTCAGCTTGCTATCTAATATCACTCCAAGGAATTTAATGGTACTCTCAAGCGGGATTGGAATATTGTTTATTTGTAATTCCGGATCGGGATGGAGAGTTCGTTTCTTGCAAAAGTGGGTGAGAGTGCATTTCTTTTCTGATAGTTTGTAGCCATTCCGTGAAGTCCACGATTGTATTTTGGTAATAGCAAGTTGGAGCTGCCGTTCGATGGTGTTCATACTTTGAGATCGACAAGAAATTGTAAGGTCATCTGCGTACATGTAAGTTTCAACAGTTTTTGGGATGTCTCGTGTTATGCTGCTAACTCGGATTGAAAATAGTGTTGGACTAAGTATCGATCCCTGCGGGACTCCTTCTTCCTGAATGTGAGATGCAGAGAGTACATTTTTATATCGGACCTGAAAAGAACGCAATTGCAGAAAATTTTGAATTATTTTCGGCAAATGGCCCCTAAGCCCCAAGTGGTAAAGGTCCATAATAATCCCATGACGCCATGTAGTGTCAAATGCCTTTTCAAGATCTAGGTTGACCATGACAAGATGTTGTTTCATGACAAAGGCATTGCGGATATGAGATTCGGCTTTGATAAGCACGTCCAGCGTCGATCTATTCTTCCGAAAGCCATACTGATGATCTGGAAGGAGATTTTGTGACTCCAGGATGTAAGTAAGCCTAGTGTGAACCATTCTTTCGAAAACTTTACCCAGGCAGCTCGTAAGAGATATTGGCCTATAGTTTTCAACACAGGAATGATCTTTTCCTGGTTTTGGTAAAGCAATAATGAAAGAATGACGCCAGGAGGAAGGATAGGCATTTTCGGAGAATATCCGATTATAAAAGATTAACATGGTACTCAAATCTTCTTGAATTAAATGTTTCAGCATAACATAATGAACTCCATCTGGGCCTGCAGCACTGTTTGAAGATCTGTTTAACGATTCTTGAAGTTCTATGAATGTAAAGGGTTGGTTGTACGGGAAAGAACGGTTCGTGAAAAAGTTGATTTTATATCGTTCTGCACTAGTTTTGATGTTCTGAAATGTGGACCCATAGGAGGCAGAAGCAGAGATTGTAGCAAATGATTCAGCAAGTGCATTAGCAACTTCTTCAGCTGTAGATAGGTCTTTCCCTTTCCAATGAAGTATTGGAGAGGGCATACGAGCGAATTTCCCATTTAGTGCCTGTATTTTTTTCCAAATGAGGCGTGTGTCGGTGTCTTACAAGCCGTGCTGTAAATGGTGAATTTAGTGATCACGATACGGTTCTAGATATTTTATATTTTTGGTGGAGTATACTAGCCATCTTTGTTTTTTAATCCACATTTACTTTTTTTTTTTAAGGAGATCCTAATAAAAATTCGTCTTGGACAGGTTAAATATTGGGATCCGCAACAGTTTTTGTTGAAAGAGGTCAGTAGGTTAGTACTGTGGATCGGTTAAGGATAGTCAGGTAGGCTACCTAAAAAATAATAAATATATAATCTCTTCTGCATTAAAGGTGTTACAATATGGACGGAGTTATGATGAAATATGTAAAACTCACTTTCCAACCTGCCTATGAGAACGGTCGGCGTGAATCCTTTTATTCAAAATAAACGATATATAAGTAATAAGTTATAACTGATATAACGTATTACTTATATCTAACATTAAATACACTATTGCATTTTCGTTTCAGTATATATATATATATATATATATATATATATATATATATATATTGGCGTTAAAAAGTTTTTTACTGGGGTTATTCCAAAAATTGTAACGAAACACCGTCATGCGGAAAGCGTTGCAGAAATGACGTCACCTTCAGCTTCCGCCAGCACCGAATTATTGTAACTTGTACTGTGGGAATCATACTTGTACGATAGCAACAATAATTTATCTTCTCCCGGACCAAACTTAATGGAATTTGGCACGGGCTTCATCTTAGCTCTATACTAGAGGAAAAACTTTCAAACCTCTCAAAATCGCAGTAGCTTTTCCAGGATAGGGGAAAATATGAACGTGTCATCAAAGAAATTTTCTCAAGTAATAAACGGGAAAAAAAGAGGACGTATAGCGTATCGTTGGAAAGCTAAGGAATTTAGAAACAAACATATTAGGGTTTTAAGATACAAAACAACTTTCGGAAATGCGTTAATTCGAAAACGCATCTGGTTTCGAGTCACCCGGTGTTTTCAGATTGAATGTAATTTTTTTCTTTACAATTTAATTCTGAGGCTGGAAAAGAGTTCTGCGCATTTATGAAAACATTCTTCAACTTGGACATGTCATCAGATCTTTGGATAAATGCTACGCAACTACAGACGGTGTATTTAGTCGGGAACTAAAATCTCTTGGATGTAAAAATTATATATCGTACTTTAGTCATTACAGACCAGTGTGCTTTCAGTAACCGATATGTAATTATTATTAATAAAATAAAAACATCGTTATATTATTATCAATGAATTTTATTAATATCTGAAAATTAAAACGTTTTCAACGCTTGCCGATGACTCTTAAATGTAAAACACGTTATAAATATGCTAGCGGCAGGTCACATTATGTACCTGCTACAGAATTTTATTTTTTTTTTGTATAACAGCGTTAATTCGTGTTTTATATAAACTTCTGCATTCTTCCTTACTCAGTTGCCAAAATTTCTCTTGTTTCCTGAACTTTTTACTTCACTGTTTTGGTAAATTTCTCATCCGTGTGATGCACCGAATTGTCGTGCATCACCAATTATCTCTCACCAAAGTGAGCAAAATACAGCGAAATGTCGTACACTGAACTGTCATATACCTAACAGTCTTGCAAAGAAATAAAGTGGATCCTCGCAGAGTGAAGACAGTGTTACATATTTTCATCGACTTCTTCAGAGTAATAGGCATATTTTTAAAATCTAATTTTCTGTTATTCAGACTTATCGCATGCAAAACCAGAAAGAACTTCAGTTTCCGATTACTGTATTTAAATAAATCCGCAAGAAGCAGCCCAGAATCTTTTCCCTCTTCTGATTTTGTTGGAATCAGATTTACTCGCAAAGAACTAGAGTTAGTTTCTTACTCAACACTAGTAGGCGGTGAGTAAGAAAACAAGCGAGAAGATTTATTTTTCGTCAGATTCACACTGCTGTTCTTCTGTTTAAGTTTTCCGAATTTATCTCAAGTTCAAAATCTTTTTAAGCTTCAAGGTAACTTGCAATATTGATAACTCTCCCCCTTCTCCCCCACTGTTATTTCGCTTTAAAAAGCCTTGGTAAAGTAGGAATTATGCCGCGCGCGTGCACGAGAGAAAGAGACCTTATCATGGAGAAAGTGAAAGTTGTTTCGCGAACGGGAACAGAAAACCTTCCTGAGAGACCACCTTACCTGAAACTCTTAACGAAGTGTCCACTGGAGCGAATTTCCGCTGCTCCTGAAACTTACTTCAACTGGAAAAAAGTTAAGTGTGTTACTTAACTTGAGTTAATAATTTGAATAGATTTAAAAACAATCATATCTTTTGTGCTATCTTCACAAAATTCTCAAAGATAAATTAAGATAGATTTAGATAAATTAAATTCCGATCACAATTCAAGAGTAACTTTCACGCGTTACCACGGTCACTCATCAACGTACATAATGCATTTGGATCACAGCCAGAAATATTTCCATTTTGTAAATAAGTATTTTCCGACCTTTTGTGCCAGATTAATGCATTAGACAACAGCTCAGCTGACAACAAACAGCGAACCAGACTTGGCGGATATAATATCGTGGATAAGGTTACTGCCACTTAAGCAAGAATGGACTGGACTCGTGTCGTCAATAAACCTGAAATTCCCAGAAAAATTCATGAACTACTAATTTTGATAACATCTAGGCCAAATTAAAAAAAAAAATACTATAACAAACTAAAGCTTAGTTAGGGATGGCTCAAATATTGAATGCAGTGGCATTTTCAGCGGGGGATTGACTGATCTTTTGCACTGCTGAAATGAACTGCATCGAGAGGAGAAGGAAAATCGTGTAGTCACACTTTTTATTCATGGCTCTTCTTAAACCGTAGATGCACAACGAGAGTAATTCCGATTGTTCACCAGCCCAAGATAACTTATATATGAGACAAACGTGAATAAAATAAAACCGTGGGGAAACAAGCTAATCAGAATCCAGGCCGAGGATGTCAGGAATGTTGCTTCTTAGACAAATCAATTAAAATCTTAGAATTTTTGTATAATCTAGTCTATCTATACGCAAGCAGCTCCGATTCATATTGTTCTAAATTGTCGTTTTTAATTTAAAGAGATTTGAAAAATTCTGCTACGTCTCTCTGCTCTTTGAGGAATATTATAAGGAAAATCTCAAAGGACCAGATTCATTTTGGCCAATACACATCGGCGAGTGTTTCAGAATTGTTAAGGCGCCAGACCCTGCCTCACATTTGAAGTTATCAATGTAAAACAAGAATATATCGAACCCGGCATATGTGAATAATGGTAATGGTTATCAACTCTTCGAAACAGAATGAAAAACACCTGGTTCGAAGTCATCGATTATGCTAGAAAGTCTTATTAGCATTTTTTCATGACCTCGAAGAGTGGAAAAGTTTATCTTTTTCTCACGCAAACTGAAGTTTGCCATCCTGCAAAGAGGCAATCCGACCGAACAACAATACATGCAATTACAGACACAATACAGTATATACTGATGCCTTATAACCTTAGTTGCTTTGATGTTCAATACACATCACAACAAGTCGTTATCATCCCAACAATCTCTTTTATACCAATAGATACAGGGTTAATAGGAACATTCAGAGCCTTTTATCTCCAACAGACGGGCAAAATCGCTTATCGAGAGAGAGAGAGAGAGAGAGAGAGAGAGAGAGAGCTAAATAATCAGTTTGGGAGTTCTAGTGGGGGGGGGACACAATATTAGTAAATCCAAAAACAACATTTCGGCATAATAAGAGGAAGTCAGTCGCGCTATAATAAATGGTGTGTGATGGGAATGCATGACAGGAGTGCGTCAATTCAGAAACTTACCAGCCATCCCGAAATTCAGCTATAAATTGCAAATTAGGCTTCAATTAAAAAGTTAGAAACACTATCACTGAATGCCAAGTTCACTAACGTAGATCTCACAGAGTTGGAAAACAAACGGTAAGAGTGCTGGAGGATGAACAAATGCAGCTAGCACCGCAAGTAAAACGTACCCAAGACAAAAAGAATGTCTTAAGCCTTTAGTTTGTTCGAGAAAAATAATGATCATTCTTGTTAGGGATGGCCCAAATATTGAATGCAGTGGCATTTTCAGCGGAAAACTGACTGATCTTTAGCGCTGCTGAAATGAACGGCATCGAAAAATTGTGAAAGATCGTGTAGTCACCCTTTTTTATTCATGGCTCTTCTTAAACCGTAAATAATTGGATATGATTAATAAAGACAGTCAGCGCATACTGGAAACCAAAGGTTATTACTGGATGCTTGCCACTCTATCTTGAGGTGATTAAAAGGGGACTTTACCATCGATTAAAGAAGGGAATTCGGACACAGTTGTTAAATCTTCAACTGCAGCTTACCAATGACCTGAAACAAGAAAGAAAACGTATCTTCAAACACCTTCAAGGACTTTGGCAGCATTCATGGGAAACCACGCCCAAAGGAGAAATTACCATAAGATTCCTCCCATCCATTGACATGACTTTCCCAAAGTCTCCTTCCTGGTTTTCACCTGGTCTGCAAGTTACATTCCTGATCACAGGACATAGGCCCTTTCAACAGAAATTGACAGCAATGGGAATTGAAAGCAATCCATTCTGCCACTGTGGCGAAGAGGAGTCATGGGGGCATCTCATGTATGAGTGCCCTGCTTACGATGATTCTAGGCTCAATTTTTTTACTGAAATCCCGGGGAACCCTCGTAACCCTGAAACATACCTGCTTCAGAATGAAACAACATACAAAGCCCTAACGAGTTACGCGCAAGCTGTCTTTACCATCAGACGGGCAAAGTTTGCTGAACTTAGAGCTGCTCAGAACAACGACCCTCAAGTGCAAACATAAACTGGGGTCGGATAGCATTTTCCCAACTGATAAAGGAGTAAGACTGAAGATTAAAATACTATGCTGGCATCTTCATGGTTGGCACTCCTTGGAAAGCTGACTCCCAGAGAGTGATTGGCCTTTGGCACTCCACAGTGGCGCCTACCCCTGTGACTTTTGATCCCTCTCCCCATCCCCTATTTCTCCCTATTCAGGTGGACTGCCTTCTCTATCTGTCCATTTTAGCTTTTTGCTCACATTCAGACCCCCCTTCCTCTTGTTCCCCAGGCCTTCTCTTCTCTTCCTCTTTTTTTTTTTTTTTTTTTTTAACTTGGTCTTCGTCCAGGACGCTCAGGCGAAGACCAGCCAGAGAATAAAGAGCAGCCTGGCTACCTCCTAGCGGTGTGTGCGGGCAACGTGAGGTCCCACCAGGGGCCCTGCGGCCAAATGCCAGGACACCCAACAGAACCTAACGCAATATGTCATATACAACAGACAACACTTTTCTGGCATTAACAGCAGTTCTGTATTTCTTCACAGCGTACAAATGACGCAGATGTGAGAAATCACAGGTGGCGCCTGACCCTCACACTATGTCTATTTTTATTGTTTTCCTGTTGTAATACTCCCCCCCCACACATAATGGGCAGTTGTTTAGTCAAACGCATTTATATACCCGCTTTACTTCAAATATTGCAGATTATTTCGACGATTGGCAGGAAAGTGAATGACGGAAATTAGGGTATCATGCTGCAACAAAAACTAGAAAAATTAAGCAGATGGCATGAGAAGTGGAAAGTGAAGTTTAACATCGACGAATGCAACGCACTGCATATGGGCAGCAATATTCATTTATCGTATGGCTTGTACAGTACACACAGGATCAAATTACACGACTCAGGAATGATATAAAATTGAATAAAACAAGAATCACAGATGAGCATTTAACTTATTTAAATAGTCAATTACCGCATCGGTCGTCATCAGAAAGTCTCCAGGGCATGAGCGCCTGCAACATGATGCAAGGGCACCACCTTTGGATTTAGAAGTAATTCATAATTTTTAATATTTTCATTAATTTATAAAATAAAAAAAATTACTACAAAAAAATTATCAATTTCAGTACTTTCTCGCACTGATCACGAAACGTTGGCTCGACTATGCATGTGAATCAAACTTGACTTAATTAAGATATTGCGTGTATTCGAAAGTTTGGTGAGCAAAAAATTTATTTACACATGCACCACCTTGCAAAATATCCTGCCGGCGCCCATGCTCCAGGGTTTCCTTCGTAGGCTCGCAAGGCACAATCCTCTATTATGTAGCACAGAGCGAAACGGAAAGTAAAATAAAATAAATGACAGGTTTAATGTTAAATAGTAAAACAGAATATGTTAAATTGAATGGTCTGTCTATCGGTCCGCAGTCGCACGCCGGGGAAGAAATTTTGCCCCAATTATGGAGAAGGTCTGCACATCTACCGTGGAGCGTTCGTGCGCTGTTATCGCTAGCCATATCCTACGAGGCTGATCAAAACCAGGTGGTGTTTCGGAGATACAAGGCATGGTATGACATTGAGGAGGGAAGTTTTGTAGCCACTCTTGCATCCAGGTATCCAGAAGGTTTAAGTTGGCTTGATGCAATGTTTTAGCCATCAGAATTGGTGGATGGCTGGAACGGAGCCTGTTTATTCCCAGGTCTCGAAGTCGGAGTTTGTTGGTAGTTCAGGATTGCCTATTAATTTTCTGTATTCTCTGATGAGGACACATTTTCTTCGGAGATCTTTTGGCGGGATTCAGCTCTAGAAGGGTAGCCAAAAGATAGGGATGGACCTGATTGTTCCAATTATGATGCGCATGGTGTTATTTAGCTGTACATCCACATTTTTATGTGGTTACTGTTAAACCAGACTGGAGCCCAGTACTCTGCAGCTGAGCAGACGAGACTAAGAGCTGACAAACGTAAGGTCGAAGAAGAGGAGCCCCATGTGGTACCACAACTTTTGCAGAATATTATTCCATGTTTTCAGTTTTTCCGCAGTCCTTGACAGATGTTCACTGAAAGATAATGTAAGTGTACTAATGTCTAGCGGCACAAGGGTTTCCCCCCATCTCCGCGTTGCTTTCATTGTAGGTGTACCAATTCACTGGGAAGGCCAGAGATTTAAAAGTGTGTGGATTTTGTATATGTGTAGTGTTTGTATCGTTGCTCATCTGGCCGTTTAGCCGCTAGACTCCTACTGAGGCCGAACGTTGCCCGCACTTGGCCTCATGGAGGCAGACCAGGTACATACAATGAAAGATCTGCCACCTACTTTCCTGAGATTTCAGTGACTAGGGCCTAAAAAAGGAAAAAAAAACTCGGTAAGGGTGGGCGCTGGAATTAGAAAAACCAACTGAGGTTTATGTGATTTAATTTGGAGGAAGTTAAGTTTTTGCAGTTTATGTGGGGTTATATGCTTCAATCTCCCCCCTACTCTGCCTATACGCTGGCGTATTAGGCAGAGTAAGGGGGAGACTGAAGGCTGGGGACGAAAGAGAAGGCGACCCCAGGATGTTCAGTGAGGCAGACCCGTGCTCCACCAGAAGAAGAAGAATAAGGGTTGGCAGGGGAGGAGAGGAGACAAGACTGTCTTCTCCTCACCGCCAGGGGGAAAGGGAGTAAAGGTACCAGGCAAGGGAGCCCGGTACAGATTGCCATCAGACATTGGCAGTAGACAGCACGTGAAGAGTCCAAGCGATCTGAATCGGATCTTCTTTGGTGATCTTGAAAAAGATCACCTTCGTTGGTGATCATGTTCAATGTAGGAGTCAAATCCAGTCGTAAGTCATACATGAGGCAGTCTCGTCCTATGGTTGGTCATGTAACCTATTCAGGTAGCCTAGTGTGCATGTTATGAGAATGCTGCCTTGGGTCCTGGTGATATCTCATTTTCTTAGTTCGTGCGTTGGCCATTTGGTTTAGCATCCAGCTAGTGGTTGGTCATGTAACCTATTCAGGTAGCCTAGTGTGCATGTTATGAGAATGCTGCCTTGGGTCCTGGTGATATCTCATTTTCTTAGTCCGTGCGTTGGCCATTTGGTTTAGCCATCCAGCTAGTGGTCCAGTGCGAATAATTTGTATCCAGTTCATGTCAAGTCCTGTGTTAGGAAAGCTAATGTTCTGTCTAGTAAGTAAGTGTAAGTGTTTTCAGTGTCAAACGGCACCAGGGGTTTCCCCCATCTCCGCGTTGCTTTTATTGTGGGTGTACCAGTTCACTGGGAAGGCCAGAGATTTAAAAGTGTATGGATTATGGAAGTGTGGTGTTTTGTACCGTTGTTCCTCTGGCCATTTAGCCGCTGGACCTCTTCTGAGGCCCAACGTTGTCCCACTTACGCCCCGTGGAGGCAGACCAGGTACCCGATAGTCTTTAGTTCACTCTGGCAGGTCCTGCCACCTAATTTCCTGAGATTTCAGTGGCTAGGACCTTAAAAAAAAAAAAAAAAAAAAAATTTTTTTTTTTTTACACATATATGTATAGATATATGTGTGATATCTCTCGATTGCGTAGGGTGATGTCGCTTGAATAGGGATAGACCGAAATATGGGCGTCAGTTAATTTGGATTCATTGAATTTATGTGTGTGGGGGAATTCGCTTGTGTAAAGATAGAGAAGGGGGAGAGAATGAAGACTGGGGGGTTAAAGGAGGAAGGATAAGGCCAATAGAGTAGGAGGCCTCAATTTGGTGTCAGCAGGGCATGCCCATGCCCTGCCAGAAGGAAGAATGGGGGTGGCGTGGAGGAGAGGAAACAGTATGACCGTCTCCTCCCCCCTGCCGGGATGGGATAGAAAGGGCCGGACAAGGGAGCCGGCACAGGTCGCCAATATGGCGTGTGTGCAGCCTGGCTGCAGAGTGGTGGCTAGGCCAGCAGGTTCAGGACAGCATCACAACACTGGCCCCACCAGGAGGTACATACAGGGACAAGGTCCCTACCGACTTGTTCAGAGATCGGTTGAATGCCGGCGTTGGTCATGGGATCAAGGTCTCATCCAGTTTGGTCGTGGTCATGGTCCTTCTATTTCCATTTTGGGTGGTCATTCTTGGTATGTGGTCACTTTCACTGTTTGTTCTGTTATCTGGGCGTCGATGCAGTGTTGTCACTCCTGCATATGGTGATTGTCACATTCTAGGGTAGTTCGTTGGGTAAATTACATGCGCTGTCGGTCCAGTTGACAGGGTGTCCGTGTTTGATTGTGATGTTCGTGGGAGCAAAGTCCCGTCCGATATCGTGGTACTTTGAGCTTTCTGGTACAGTTGACAAAGTAATGGCACTCATGAGAGCAGAGTCCCGTCCGATGAGTTGTAGTTGTAGTCAGGTCCTGCATCAAGCCTGGGGAGGTTGGGTCATTGCCCTTAGCCGGGTAAACAGCTCATGTGCAAAGCACGAGAGGGCCTTGTAGTGCTCCTCCTCATGTAATATAAGGTGCTCCCGTTCCTTCGGATTAAAGCGTATCTTTGTGATGAAATGACATCTGATGTCCTCAAAGAGGGGACAATCGTGCATTAGGTGTGACCATGTTTGGTTTTCTCCGCAGTGGCATAATGGGGAATCCCTGATGCCGAAGGTTGACAGCTTGGCATTAAAAGAGCCATGCCCTGTTAGAAGAAAGGTGGTGTAGAGCCCCGGTGAGAACCAGTTTGGCTGTTCGGGATACACTTGGGTAATGTCCGGGATGAACTTCCGGGTTATCTCACCTTTAGTTGAGTCCGCCCATCGGGACTGCCAGGTTTGTTGAAGATATTTGGTTAGTCGTTTCTTTTCTGCGTTGCTGTTGTTGGTCGGGTCTGTGGTGAAGCCAATGCAAGTTACACTGTTCCCTCTTGATAGTTGATATAGCATGCCACAGCGGACAATCTCCAGGTCCAAGGGTAGGAGCCCTACAAGGGCCTGCAGTGCGTGTGAGCTAACCGTGCAGCATGCTCTGGAGACAGTGAGTAAGATGCTGCGCTGTATCGTTTCTAGCTTTCTTTTATTGACTGCGGTGGTTGCTTTTTTAAACCAGATCCCTGCTGCATAGCTGATGGCTGGAATGAAGAAAGCCTTGTAAAAGAGGATCAGGGTTCTTTTCCTTAAGCCCCAATCTTTTCGCGAGACTCTTGCTATGAGGGCTGAGTAGTTTTTGATCTTTTTTTGTAGATATACGAGGTGTGGGGTGAATGAAAGATTTTTGTCAAGGATGATTCCTAGGTATTTTAATTCCGTGGTCAGTTTTATGGTTTTTCCTTCTATTTTTATCTGAGGTGGCCTCCTGATATCAAGGGAGCCTTTTAAAAGTATTGAGGATGTCTTATAAGGTGATATTCTTAAGTGATGATTTTTTGACCATTCTTGGAGGGTATCTATGGCCCTGTTTGCAATAGCCTCAAGTTGTGCACGATTGTCCGCCTCCAGCATCAGGACCAGGTCATCTGCGAAGGCTTGAGCATCTGCTCCGTTTAGATCCTGGTTGAGGAAGCCGTCCAACACCAAGTTCCAGAAGAGAGGCCCCAGGACTGATCCCTGTGGGCATCCCCGGAACACCGGCCGGTTGAGTTGGCTATAGGGTGTAGATACTGAGATCCTTCTGTCCGAAAGATAGGTTTTGATGCATTGGTATAAGTTGCTGGGAATGTTTGCCTCCCGGAGTCTGCCGAGGACACTTGGCCACCAAAGTGAGTCAAATGCCCCGGCAAAGTCAATGGAGATAATAAGGAAGTATTTACTATTGCTGTGTGTAGCTGCATTTATTATACGTTCCAGGGCATCCACGGTGGAACATCCTCGTCGAAAGCCAAATTGCTTGGGAGAGGGGAGGCCTGCTTCTTGGTAGTGAGCTTGTATCCTGCTGTGTAGTAGGTGTTCATACAATTTACTTAGTACTGGCAGTAGGGCTATGGGTCTGTATGACTCCGGGAGTTCCTGTGGTTTCTTCGGGTTCTTCAGTATTAGTCTAATTCGTGCTGCTCTCCAATCATGGGGAAAATATCCTGCAGATAGGCAGTGGTTATATAAGTTTAATATAGTTGTTGGGATATATTCCACGGTCTTTTTTACAATTTCTGGCTCCAGGTAGTCTTCGCCGGGTGTTCGCTTATTTCTTATTTTTGCTGTTGCCAGATGGAGGTCTTCAAGTGTGAACGGGTCCTCCCGATGTGCTGGGCAGTAGTTAGTATTTTCCTCACAGAGCAGAAGTTGCTCAGGAGTGTGGTCTGAGGGCAGTTTCTGGAAGATAGTATTCAGAATATTGTCTATAGATTGGTGCCAGGATGTGGTATAGTGGCCATCGGGTGTCTTTGTTGAAGATATTACTTCTCCTTTTGGTAATTTATTAGTTGCCACTTTGTATACAACCCCCCAGGGGTCCTTATTCCCTGTTGTTGAGACTAGTGTCTCCCATGAACTTTTTTTCCGGGTTCTTATTAGGGCTGTGTATTTGTTTCTGACCTCACGGTATTGTTGTCTGAGGACTTCTACCTCTGCCGCCGGCCAGGATCTTCTCGCTCGCTGGAAGCTTTTACGGCGTGTATTTACTTCATTCCGCAGTCTCTGAAGCTCAGGGCACCACCATGGGACTGAACCTGCAGATGGTTTCTTTCTTTTTATAGCTATGTTTGAAGCCTCTGTGATTAGACTTACTATAGCACGCTGGTGCTGGTCTGGGGTGAGGTTTGTGCTATCGAATGCTTCAACAGAGTATGTCAGTGCCTCCCGAAATTGTTCCCAGTTTGCCTTGGCTATAGCAAATCTGTTGAGGATTGTTCTGGGTGTGGGTGGTCTATTGAGGGCACGCTGCATCTGGAAAGTTATTACTCTATGGTCAGAGGTTGTCCAGTCCTCTCTGACCTTCCATGAGGATATGTATCCTGCTGTGGAGCGAGTGGCTAGGCTTATGTCTATTGTTGCCTCCCAAAGTGTACTTGAGAAGGTCGGTAGATTATTTGGCTGATTCAATACTGTGAAGCTGCTGTTGGTCAAGAATTCTTCCAGGCGCTGTCCATTGGCAGTTCCTCGTCGATCAGGAGTTGTACTGTGCCAGGCTGGTGACCTGCAGTTTGCATCTGCACAGACGATTATTTTAGTATTAGGGAGCTCGTGGAGGACATTTTGCAGGTATTGGGTTGCAGGGAGAATATCTTCGCCGGGTCGGCAGTATAGCGATATGGCATAAAATTCTCCCAATGGAGAGATGATCTGGGCACAGGCAGCCCATTCGTTGCAAAAGTGGGTTATTTTAGTAACCGTGAGGTCAGGGTTGCAGACGACCAGGGCAGCCCAGGGGGTATTGCCGTTATGTTGTACAATTTTGTACGTGAGTGGGTATCCTCTCACCTCTTTCTTGTGTGTGTAGGGTTCCTGGAGGAAGAGGATGTCAAGGTTGTCCTCGTCTACCTTTTTCTTTAGTTGCGCAGTGACTGCAATTGCCCGTTGTGCATTATGCTGTGCAAATTTCACTGTGTTAGAATCTTTATATTTACAAGGAGTTCCCATAATCTGTTCTTTGTTGTTGAGTGCTTTTGGCTTTTAAGTACACGGGACAGTTACTGTCTCTGACAGAGTGGTCTGCTGGTAACTTTAGGGCTTTGCAGTTTGCGCACACTGGTGGAGCGGTTTTGTTTGGGCAGGAATTATAATTGTGGCCTACTTCTGCGCAGTGCCCACAGGTTGGAGAAGTTTGCGGTTGAGTACACGTGTGTGTGGTGTGGCCAAATCGGCAGCATCTAAAACACTTTGGAACAGCCACGTGCTCTCTGAAGCGATGACTGCCCCAATCGATGTAGATTCTTGCCTGCTGCCTTAGTACTTTCCACGCTCTGGGAGCTAATTCTACCACCCAGTTAGCTGAGTTATTATTTCTGGGTTTTGTCTGATATCTGGGTGTTATCAGATTCGATGGGTCCGTATCCGGGAATGCTTGCTGCAGGTTTTTGCGATATATCTCACCTTGCAATTGTGTTGGGGATAGGTCATTTCCTGTATTAAAGATTACAATGCTTGGTCCTTTTTTCTTGGGAGTTTCTGCTTGTAAGCCCAGGGACGGCACTTTCGGATTTGCTATAATTTTGTTCGCCTCCTCCTGTGTTTCTGTCTCGATGATGACGCCGACGTTGCGGGTCTTCCTTATCGATTTTATTCTGGTGTGTTTGAATTCATCGCTAAGGTTAGTAATTACAGTCTTCTTTACTTCTTCACTTGTGTGAAGAGTCTCGGTGTTTGTTGGCTTCAGTATGACCAGGTTGGGTCTTGGTAGTAGTGGTACTTTCTTTTTGCTGGGAACAGCAAGGGTTGGCGGTCGCTCCGTTGTCATTGTGGTCCTCAGCGCTTTGGCATATGTGGGCGCGCGCTGTTGCATTTGGTTTGCCCCACATTCCATGTATGCCTGGAGCTTAGCATTGGCTCTCTCACTCTCGAGGTAAGTTTCCGTCAAGAGAGTGTCCAGCTTGTTCCACAGGTTCACGATTTGTGCCCTTAGCCCTGTGGTTACCCTGTTAGATTGCTCCTTAAATAATGTTTCCAAGGCAGCCTTGAGGAACAGAGACTTCTCATGAACTGTACCCCCTGGCAAGGAGAGATCCAGGGGAGCCTCCTGTGACTTCTCCTCGCTGGTGTCCTTTTGGTTTTCTGTTATGTCTTTTGATTCAGTTTGGGAGCGCATCTCCCGCTCCAGATTAGGTGTTGGCTTTCTATATTTGCGTTTTCCTGTTAGCGGGGCCCCCGAATGGGGTTCTGACGTCTCCTGCTGTTGGTCTATGACGACGGGGTCGTCATTTTGGCTCTGATGCGCGGCATCTGTGGGTTTTTTCAATTTCCCATCCATCTTTGCGAATTTCGGATTATCGAACTTTTACGGATAATCGAAGTTCATGAGGTCCCGCGTGAAAGAGCTCGTGGAGGTGAGCAAGAGGCCACCTTCCTCCCGTCTCTGTTTGAATTTAGAGCTGAATAGTCCTTCAGCGAAGATTTTGGGCTATCCCCCTCTGTCACTTGGGGTGGGGGGGAAACAGCTTGTTGTTTGGTTTTTAGGAGCATTAGCAACTAAGGCCATATTGCTCCGGGATATGCGGTGGTCATTCCCTGAATGACCTTTCCGCATCCTCCGTATTTGGTGGTGACGGGCTCGAACCCCGGTCTAATCAAGAAGCGTGTGCTACGCACTGCTGCTCCTTCCCACCTGGCTACGGAGGCGCCCAGGGGAAACAGCCAGATGTGGAAATGCCCCTAGAAGAACGGGGTTAATTTCCTGTTGGGTAGTTTATATCGGCGAGGACGTTGGTAGTGTTATTTTGTTGAAGAGATCGTCGGAACAGAAGTAGCTTCTCTCCATGGTCAGTTTATGGTAGAGGAAGGGGGGGGGGAAACAAAAATCATCGTTTCCAGTTGGAATTTCACTAAGTTGATAGGAGTTAGTTGAACTGTAGTGGTAGTGAGCTTCTTCCGTTATGACTAGAAGAGAAAGTATGCAGCAGTGGGTGGGAGTGGGGGAGAAACAATCACTAACCCTGTTGCCAGTTGACCTTGCCAGGGGCTTAAGTGACGTGTTGCCTTAAGCAGAATATCACTGGGTTCGGCTGCGTTGAATGAACATTAAGCCCGCTGTTGGTTTCGACTCTTAATTAACTGGAATATGAATGCTAAAAATTAAAATGTGTTGGAGCTCTCTTTCAGCCCGATAAAAACACTGTTGGGGCACCCTCCCCAGTCAAGTGCACACTACCAACGTGGCCTCCGCTTTATAATCGGTGCCTCTCTATGGCCTTGCTGCCAGCCACATGGTGACCATTGTAGTCTGGCAAACAAAGGACACAGATAAAAACGCTGGTAATTTGCTAAATTCCCAAAAGTTTGCAAAATTGTCTCACCTAGGGAATCCTCAGATGAATGTCTTTCGACGGGAACACTTTTCTTGGCGAACTAAACACTTAAAACTCATATTTTAACACAAAAATCAGGAGCTCGTAAAAACGTGTCTACTCATAACGGCAGCGGCCACCAGTCATCAATGTTCTGTCTAGGTATTAGGTATTAGGTATGTTCGGGGTCTGACGGCACCTGGGATTTCTCCCATCTCCGCGTATGTTCTCTGTATCGGACAAGCCAGAGATTTAAAAGTGTGTGGGATATGTACTGTGTAGTTTGTTGTGCCCATTGTTCGTCCGGCCTGTTAGCCGCCGGGCCCCTAGTGAGACCCGACGTTACCAATACCTGCCACAGGGAGGCCGGCCGGGTGTTACCAATATTTGTACTCTGGCTGGTCTTGCCACTTACTTTCCTGGGATTTTAGTGGCTAGGACCAAAAAAAAAAAAAAAAAAAAAAAAAAATCGAGGTTGATATTAGTGATACAAGTTAGTATTAATATTGCGCGACGTGGGGCTGTGCGGTGAAAGTGAGTTTTAAAAACCAAATAGGTTCGGGCAAGAATTTTGATGTTCTCTTTTGATTTTGACATGTAGGGCTAAACGCTGTGCAAGACAAAAGTTTGGGGGGAGGATGAAGACTGGGGGGAAGAAATTGGAAATAAGGGGCCGACAGAGTAGATGGCCCCTGCAGGTAGTGAGGCATGCCCGTGCCCCACCAGAGTGAAAAAATTGGGGAGGCAAGGAGAGGCAAGCCTCTCCTCCCCAGGAGTTTGGAAAGAAAGATCCGCTCAAGAGAGTGCGGATTTGGGTCGCCAATAGGCTGTTCCGGCGGGAGAGTGCCACGTATGTCGTCTCCATCAGTTTGCAGGCCCTAAAAAATTGGCCGTTGAGTCTCATCTAGGTGGGACACTAATAGGGGATTAAATCTGGATGTCATCCTTCCAGACTGCATGTGGTCTGGGGCTTATTTTCTGGTCATTATCTTGGGGTCATAATCAAGTCTACTGGCTGTCATTATGGGGTTTTATCCCTTCCGTGATGTTTGCTAGTCCTTACACTACCTTTTATCATTATGTAGTGGGTCTATGCTGCAAGGACTTGGGGCAGTGTCCCTTTGTTCTGATGTCACGACTATTTAAAGGTGTTTTTTCGCTTCTATTGGCGGTAATCATGACTCTTGTAGTTCGACAATCTATTGTCACTTGTCTTTTCCTAGTGCATTTTGTAGTCAGTCCAAGGTCTGCATAGTCGGTTCCTCTGTGTCGTCTCGCAGCTATTTGCAGTTTTGTTTTGTCTCATTCCGTTAAGGTCTTCGGTATATGGCGGCTAGTGTTTGGCGCCTGCTAAATAATCCCTGGGCAAAATCAGTTAAGGCTAAATATTCTTCTTGTGTATCTAGTAGATGTGACTCGAGATCCCTCGGTAAATAGTGAACTCTAGTTATTAGTCTGCATCTAAGGTCTTCGTATTGGACACACTCAAACATAATGTGCACCCAGCTTTCTTGTTCCCCGCAAGTACAACGCGGATCCTCCACTATTCCCAATGCTGTAAGCTTTGCATTGAAAGCCCCATGACCCGTAAGGAGGTAGGTCGTGTAAAGTCCGGGTTGCAGCCAGGTTGGAAGAATGGGGTATACTCTGTCTACGTCCGGGATGAACTTTTTGGTGATGTTCCCTTTTGTTGTGTTTGTCCAGCGGTATTGCCAGGTTTCTTTTAGGTATTTCTGCAGCCTGTTCTTTTCAGCCTTGTGGGTTGCATTGTTATCCACTGTGTAGTCTTGGTGGGTGCAAGGCATTCCTTTGGTTATATAATAGGCTATTCCAGTACGTATGATGTCCAGGTCAAGGGGAAGGGCTCCGGCCAAGACCTGTAGGGCAACAGTGCTAGTGGTGCTACAGGCTCTGGTAATGGTTAACAGGATAGTTCTATGGATTGAGTCGATTATGCGTCTATTTACGGCGGTTGATGCCTTGTGATACCAAACCGCAGAGGCGTATGTTATAGCTGGTAGGAATGTCGTTTTATAATATAAGGAGAGCACGCGACGTTTAAGTCCCCAGTCCCGACGAACCACACGTGCTAACAGTGCAGAGTACTTCCTTATCTTTGTTCTTAAATGTGTGAGATGCTGCTTGAAGGAAAGATTACAATCTAATATCACCCCCAGGTACTTAAGCTGGCTTTGGAGTTTCACTGTGGTGTTGTTCACCTTTATTTGAGGTGGCCTGTGCAGGTCAAGGGAGCCTTTCAGTAAGATTGAGGATGTCTTAGTTGGTGAGATTTTTAGGCAGTGTAAGATGGTCCAGTCCTGTAGTATCCTGATGGCATGGTTTGCTTTTACCTCCAACTGGGTTCTACTGTCGGCAGCAATTTTCAAGATTAAGTCGTCGGCAAAAGCTTGGGTTTGGACGTCACCAAGGTCCATGGCCAGGAACTCATCCAAGACAATGTTCCACAACAGCGGCCCCAGGACAGAACCCTGGGGGCAACCCCTGCAGACACGGCGGTTTACCCTACCATAGGGTGCCACGACACTAATACTCCTGTCGGTAAGGTAAGACTTGATAGTGAGATACAAATTGCAGGGAAGGTTGGCCCGCCTTAGCCTTGCCAGGACACTTGGCCACCAAATGGTGTCGAAAGCCCGGCAAAATCTATGGAGATGATTAGGTAGTATTTACTGTTGCAACTGGCCACACCGTGCAGCAGATGTCTAAGTGCCTCTACTGTCGAAGACTCAGGCTTAAAGCCGAACTGGGTAGACATGTGCAGTTCAGCACTCTTGTAATGTGTGTCAATTCGAGCATATAGCATTCTCTCAAATAGTTTGCTGATCACTGGTAGCAAAGCTATCGGTCTGTAAGTGGTTGGCTGTTGTGGAGGCTTCGTGGGTGTTTTTGGGATCAGCTTCAGTCCCGCAGTCTTCCAGTTTCTTGGGAAGATGCCTTGATGCAAACAGTTGTTAAACAGATTTAGAAGGAGTTCGGGGGTCAGATCCGTTACTTTTTTGACAATTTCCGGTTCGAGATAATCGAGGCCAGGGCACTTATTATTTCTTACGTGATTTGCCGCGGATTTGATGTCATCTAGCGTGAACGGTGGTTCACGGGAGTCAGTGGTGTATATGTCATTTTCTTGACATATTCTATGCTGTTCAGGTGAAGTAGGCATGGCAGTCTCCGGGAAAATAGTGCCCAGAATATTTGTGATTGACTGTTGCCATGTGGTGGTTTGGCTCCCCTGTGGTGTCAATGTGGTAGAAATAACTTCCCCCCTGGGGAGTTTGTTTGTGATTATCCTATAGACTACCCCCCATGGCTCATTATTTCCTGTTATGCCTGCCAAGTTTTCCCAGGCTCTTTGTTTGCTCTTGTTATCGCATCCGTATATCTGTTTCTTGCTTCTCTATAGTGCTCCTTTAGTATCTGGACCTCAGCAGCAGGCCATGTGCGTCTTGCCCGTTGAAAGAGTTTTCTTCTTCTCATGGTCTCCCTTCTGAGTTGCTGGATCTCGTGAGTCCACCACGGGACTGCTCCCGGTTTGGGATTTCTCCTCTTCATTGATGCTTCACTCGCCGCAAGTATTATTTCCGTTACCCTCTTTTGATTCTCGTCTGGATCCCCATTCTGGTTTGTTGTTTCCAGGTGTAGGGCTGCAGCGGGCATTAAAACCTCTCTGAACCTTTCCCAGTTCGCCCAGCGGATGGCGAAGCGATTTAGTGTTTGTTTAGGTATCAGTAGCCTGTTTAATGATCTTCTGATTTGGCAGGTAATCACCCTGTGGTCGGAAGTCGTCCACGAGTCTCTGACGATCCAATCATCAACGTAACCTGCAAGGTTTCTCGTGGACAATGTGACATCAATAGTCGCCTCCCACAGGGTATTACAAAATGTAGGCATCTGGTGTGGTCTGTTCAGGATAGTGAACCGGAGTTCGAGAGAAAGTCCTCTAAAATCTGTCCATTTCTGGTACCTCTCCTGTCTGGGGTCAGACTGTGCCAGGCTGGTGAGCGGCAGTTTACATCTGCCCCAATTATGATCCTTTGATCAGGGAGCATGTCGGTCAAGGCCTGCAAGTACCTGGTGATGGGTGCGATGTCCTCGCCCGGCCTGCTGTAAAGGGCCACAGCATAGATTTGGCCCAATGGCGTTAAGATGTGGGCACACGCCGCCCAGGGTGCACAAAGCTGTGTTACTTTAGTCACAGTATAATTGGGATTGCGCACCACAACTGCAGCCCAAGGGGTGTCACTCTCGTCATGGACTATTTTGTATGCAGCCGGATATCCGCACACTCGTTTTGAGTGGGTATATGGTTCCTGTAATAGTAAGACGTCAGCTGCTTCCTCGTCCGCTATGACCCTAAGTTGCTGCGCCACTGCTCTAGCTCTCTGCGCGTTATGCTGTATTATTGCAATTTTGGATCTATTGTACTCTTTAGGGCGTCTCTCCATAGTCGGTTCGTGACTGGTATAACCCTTTTACTTTAAGATAAACTGGACAGTTCGGGTCTCTGATAGAATGCGAATCGTCCATTTTCCCTGCCTTGCAGTTTGTACAGATTGGATCTTGCTCCTTGTTTGGACATGTTTTATATTCATGTCCCCTGCCAGAGCAGTGACCGCAGGTTGATTCTGTTTGTGTACATGTATGAGTTGTGTGGCCGTATTTACAACACCGGAAGCATTTCGGGACTGCCACATGCTCCCGGAATCGGTGGGATCCCATTCAATGTAGATTCTCTCTTGATTCTTTAATTGCTGCCAGACAGTCGGGGCCAGCTCTAGAACCCAGTTTCTGTTTGGTCCTGCCCTAGATCTGGTGGAGTACCTAGGCTGCACCAGGGTTCGCTGTTCCTGTAGTTGCTGGGGGTCGGTCTCAGATTTCTGTTTATTATCTCTGTGGCTAACTGTTCCGGGGGTTAGGTCTTTGTCAATGTCAAAGACAATGATAGCAGGTCCTCTCTTTTTTGGCAATTCTGCAGTCAAACCCAAGGTGGCAATTTTTGGGTTATCCATTATCGTCTGTATGTCTTCGTTTCCCTCCGTTTCAATAACGAGTCCTACATTCCTCGTTTCCGAATGGACTTTATCTTAGTAGCTTTGAGGTCATCCCTTAGTTCCTTCATCACAGTTGTCTTTATTTCTTCACTAGTTCTCTTTTCCTGGGGGCCATCTGTGGTCACAGGTCTAAGCACAACCAAGTTGGGTGTCATCAAGAGAGGTTGCTTCCTTTTTGGGGGCCCGGGCTGAGTTTGTTTTCCCTGATTTTGATTACTCCTCAGCGTTTCAGCAAAAGTGGGAGCACGCTGTTGCATTTTATTTGTCCCACATTCTTTATAGGCCTGCAGCCTCGCGGTGACCTTTTCATTTTCAACATATGTCTTGAAAAGGATAGTCTCCATCTTGTTAAAGATTGTGACGATTTGCGACCTCACAAGGGTGGTTATTCTATTATTCGGTTCTTTAAATATTGATTCCAGTGCTGTTTTGAGTGCAGTGACTTTTCATAGACAGTGCCCACCGGTAGGGAGGGATCTATGGGGGGAGATTCCTGCTGCTTTTCATTGTTTGTTTCTTCGTTCGCATTGACATTTTCCTGAGTGTCCTTATTCTCAGTTTGGGAGCGTGTTCCGCTCTATTTTCGCTGTTAACAGCTTTTTGTTTTTACGCTTGCTTTGTGTTTGGGGGGTCCCAGGACAGGCGTCTTCTGTGTCCTCTTGTTGTTCTAGGGGGGTTATCTCGTCGTCTGCCCTTTTGGCTGGGTTTCTTTCAGTTTGTGATTTTTGCTATCCATATCAGCAAAGGTTCCGGATATTCGGACGTGCGGATTATCGGGGTGACAATCTTTATATCAGTTTGTGGCTGTAATATGCTGGTGAACAATACCCGCTACACGCATACAGGTCAAAGAGATTATTTTGTAGGTTTTTAGGGCTTCCAAAATTTGGTCCGCTCTAATCAAAACGATTATTCTAAACATATACTGCCAGCATATTGCTGTACTGGTTTACATAGGAAAATTTCTTAAAAACGTTCATTCTCTAAATATAGTTAACGAAAAGTCACAAAAGGTCACCTGTACATCCAGTCCATTTCCTCTTTCTTCCAACACCATCTGTATGTTTCAGTCTTCTGTTGGTACTTGTTTCAGAAGCTGGAGAAGAGAGCTACCCACTGATACCAAAACTTTATGTACTGTACGTATCGTATTCCCAGCAATATCCACTAGGCCTAACTGCCAACAATGCGTGTTTGACTACAGCAAGCGTTAGCAGAATGCTAAGCCTAAAGGGATTTGGTCTATGACGAGAGAGGTACAGACCAGATAACCTCGTAATAACAAAATTTTTTTACCCACGTAATCCACATGCGAAGTTCTTTTAGC
>NW_028328404.1:0-26643 GCF_048544385.1 Mastigoproctus giganteus
TTTTTCCTTATTTTTCCTGTTTTTCCACATCTTTGTTTTCATATTTCATATATATATATATATATATATATATACAGCAATACCTCCCTTAGCATGGCTTCAAACAGCACAGGTTTCACTATAACACGGTTTTCAATTAAATTTAAGACAAAAATTTACTGTATATTAAAACTCATTCAATAGCCTAGACATATACTCTACATATATGCTGGGTTGCCATAGCCTAGGCATGCATACATATATGCTGCGCTGTCATAGCCTAGGTATGTGTACATACATGCTGCAGTGCCAACCCTATTGTCTCAAATGCACATGTGCCAATAGCAACGTGCAACAGTGTTCAGTATTCTTAATTTCATCCTGGCGAGATGATGTGATAGCTTTTCAAACTTTTCATTTCACAATTTATTTTTTAACTCCTTTAAATACAATTTCAAATATATTTGCATCTTGGCTAGAAATCAGTACCAATAACATGCGTTCTGTTTGGCAGCATGTTTTGTCCCATTTGGCAAATGATTTTACTGGTTTTGAATCCCAAATTCAGATAATTACCGAAGGCATTGTGAAGATCGGAAAAGACTTGGGATTCGAAAATTTTGGACACTGCCAATGTATGTGACTACATTGACTCACATGCAAATGACTTAGATAATGCAACCCTCCTTGAAATTGATGAAAAAACCGCATATGAAGAAAAGGAAAACAATTCTGAAGTGGACAACACTGACGTGGCACCAAAAAATTTAACAGAAGAACATAGCCTGCAAGGTGATTATGAATGGAGATCCGGATGTTGAACATAGCATGAAGAAATGGCAATTTTACAAGACGGGATTCGATGCTACAAAGACTTATACTCTGAGAAAAAGAAGAGACGACTTCATGAAATATCTAAATAAACAATAAAGCTATTTTCTCATCTCTCATGATGTTACCTTTTCATGAATAAAATTTTTGCAATATTTTTTATTTCAAATCCTTTTAATTGGCTATCAAGTGCAAATTGTTTATAGATTTATTATAATTTGTTTATAGACTGTTTCTCTGGTACGCATTCAATTAAAACCCATTATAATTATACCTCAATCAGCACGGTTTCACATAACACGGAACAGTTTCGGTACTAATTATCAGTGCTACGTGGGGTATTGCTGTATATATATATATATATATAAAAGAATACTCAAACAATACGGAGGAATCATCTTAAAAATGCAGTTGTCCAAATGATGGAAACAATCCTTATAATGAGACTGAATTGAATAATGCTCCAAACCTGGATGAAAGCATCTGGCATTCTCAGCTTATAATGGAGAATCAGTTCTACCACAGACATGCTCTAGTAAGAGAGGGCTTTTGAAATGTCTGGGGGGGGGGGGGACTTTCTTTTAAAATTAAATTGGAGCACTAAATGACCTGTTTCTTGTGGTAATTTTCATAATAATGCCATGTTGGGACAATTAAATGTAATGAAATTATCTTGTACTACCCCATTTATAACTACAGGAAGCAGCTGAGTAGGATTTACTTTGTTGTGAATACAAAGTAAACCACAAATTTTTCATATAGGAATAGTAGTCCCAGCCTGCATACATTCTCAGCATTTTCAAGACAATTATTATCTTATCTTTGCTAACAATACTAATAATATTTTAGTACCATTCACAATACTAAAATATCATTAGCATATTATATTATACAGTACCTTGTCACAATGAAAAATGCCATCGTTTACAAGCTTGGTGATGCCATTATTTCATATTTCTTAAAATTAATATGTACGCATTAGATATAAAAACAATGTGAAATACAAGCTAAAAAGCAATCTCATCACTTGCCAACACCTAGCTATTGCATAACTTCATTTCATAAGCTCTGGAAAATGTTATTTTATGTACAGATTTGATATATGCATGTATACTAATGTCATAGGGTAGTCACGCACTCAGATTTCCAAGTGGAAACTTTCATATCTTTCCTCCAAAAACCTTTAAGCTGTTCTAAATCTCTAAATTTGCAAATTCCCAAACTATTAGTGAAATACGAGGAGGCGGGAATTTTCCTTCTATTCTCCTTCTCTTCCTTTCACCTATTTAACCCCCCCCCACACGCTTTTGAAATACTGCAAGGGAATCTGCAGGGGCTATAAATATGGCCTTCGACACATGTTCACTTCCCCTTTGAAGATGGTATAAGCAAAAAGCCCCAGTCAAACTTCAGGTATTTATCTCCCTTTATACTTCTAATTATTTGCCATGCATGGATTTAGGATAAAAGCTTGCTTTCATTCCTTTGTCTTGTTACAAGGTTCATTTTAGGCAGGTCTTTCAATACTATTTCCATCTATTCTAATTACAGGAATACCTGGATGCAGTTATTCCTGAAAAAATCTCAGATAAGATTCCTGACTTAATATATCTATAACATTAATATTCTATTTGGCCCTTGCGGACATTGCACTGGGTGCGAGGTTAGCCCTTGCGGACATTGTACCTTAAAGCTCTTCAAACAGAGAAGTTTTTCCTGATTTCTTTTCTGCTTTATTAGTTTAAATTGTCATATTAACTTATTTTCTAGAGTAGCTTTATATTCCTAGTTACGATACTTAGTTTAAAGTTTAACTTAGACCGAGATTTTTTAGATATTACTTAGTATCGGTAACGGTATCAAATCCACGTGTCACAAACCAAATTTTTTTTTAACCAAATTTAGTCGATTTATTAACCAACTGTTATATCAAATTATCTTCTATAAGTAGATTATAGACCTAGTCAGGATCCTTAGTTTATTCTAAATTGAGATAGCGAGATTTGGAAGCTAATCAATACTTACGAGTCCGTAGAAATACCGTTCGTGAATTCCCGCCATTTTTACACGATAGCATAAGCTTAGTGTCGTATAGTGCATAATATAATATTGTCAATTAATCAGTAAATCTATTAATCTTGATAAACTTTATTGTCAATTAAATTGTACTTTTAACTCTATATATATATATATATATATATATATATATATATATATATATATATATATATATATATATATATATATATAACGACTTAATCGTAACAAATAATTAATACATAACTATAGTGGTGCACGTGATACGGAAGTTGTATAAAGGGAACTCGTAGAAAACACTAGATACCGAAAAAAAAATATATATAACATAACTGTTTTGGGATATAACTTAAGGATTTAATTTTTGTTTTGAATTTTATTGAATTAAATCGGAATCATGACTCTGACCAGAGCAGCAAAGCAAAAGGCTCAAGCTAATGGGAGTGCTGTGGTTCAGGGGAGAACTGAGGGGGGCAGTTGCCCTCTGAATCACAGTCTATTAAAATGCACTGTTTGCTTGATGTTTGCGGAGCAGTCGGGTACGGGACATGATACTGCCAAGAGGGATGTCTTTGTGTGTGCACGATGTAAGAAGTGCAAGGAAATCAGGCGACAACTCAGCGTTGTTATGGGCCTTTATGAGAGCTTGAAGGACAGGGTGGATGCCCTCGAAGGTAATAAATTGAGGGGCCCATCAAGCTCTCAGCTGCCCACATCAACGCCAGAGCTTGCACTTGGTCATCAGGCAACACAGAAGCAGCCCCCTAGGCAGAATGCGCTGGTCCCACAGGAACTAGTAGTTGTTGGTGACTCTATTGTCAGGGAAACGGGGAACATACTTTGTAAAAAGGATAGGTGGAATAGGACCAGGGTATGTCTGCCAGGGGCAAAGGTTGATGACGTTGTAGAGCGGATATCATCTTTTAAGGGCACAAAAGGTGATATAGTTGTACACGTTGGCACTAATGATATTAAGAGTAGGAGACCGGCGGAATTACTTAGCAAGTACAGGTCACTGTTGAAAAAAAGCCGTGAATTAGGGTTGAACTTGAAAGTGTCTGCAATTCTGCCCAGACACGATAGGAGGGAGTATATGATGAGAGCCTTGTCGATCAATTCGGCCCTGGAGGGATTGTGCAAGGCTCAAGGGGTAGAATTTTTTTCAGCCTGGACTGTACTTGTTAACAGGAGAGATTGCTTCTACAGGGATGGGATACACTTAAATAGAAAGGGTGCAAGAATTTTTGCTGATGCTGTCGAGGCGGTGTTAGGTGGGTCGGAAAACTGCTAGTTGGGGGGGATACAAGGACTAATAGATCAACAGTAGCCAGTGGCAGAGGTGGAAGTGATTCTTGCACTGCTTCTATTGAAATGAGCAGAAGTCTGAAAAACAAGATGCAGGATATTTCAGAGACTGCTGGTAGTCATTGCGGTACAAGTAAACACATGGGTTGTGTTAGAGTAGCTAAGAATAGAAACAGGTGCATGTATACCTGCGTGTACACCAATGCTAGGAGTTTGGTAAATAAATTTGATGAATTTGAGGTATTGCTCAAAACATCAAAGGCAGATATTGTTGGGATATCAGAGACGTGGTGTCACACAGATATAAGTAATGCGGAACTGGAATTTGGGGAATACAATGTGTATAGAAAGGATAGACAGGACAGGAGGGGAGGAGGGGTTATGCTATTAATTAAGAAACACATAAAGTCCAAGGAAGTGAAGCCAGTCGACATCGATGGACAGGGCAGTGTCGAGTCAGTTTGGTGTGACATAAGCATAGGGAAATCAAAATTGAGAGTAGGAGTGTGCTATAGGCCTAATGACTCTGATGAGTATAATAAGATATTGTACAGGGAAATAGAGTGGGCCAGTAAATCAGAGAGTCTTATAATGGGGGACTTTAATTTCCCAGATATTGACTGGAATTTGTGGGTTGGTCACTCGCACACTAGCAAGGCTTTTGTGGATTTATTGGATGATTGTTTTCTACATCAGCATGTTCGTGAGGCAACAAGAGGGAGCAATACTCTTGATCTGATTATCAGTAGTGATTCTTCATGCATTAAGAACCTGCAGATAAATGAACCACTAGGTGGCAGTGATCACAGTGTGTTGAAGTGGGATTTACTCAAGGAGGTAACTACCATCAGAGGTAAAGGGAAGGGTTTTTGTTTTCGTAAAGGCGACTATGATGGTCTGAGACAGTATTTAAATTCTATACAGTGGGACCAACTGATGATGTTACCAACAGCAAACTCAAAATGGGAAGCATTCAAGGAACTAATCTTGGAGGCTACCAGGCTTTACATACCAACTAAGAAATATTGTTCAAGGTTTAGGCCTAAATGGTTGTCAGATGAACTAATGAGACATGTGGCAGAGAAGAAAAATGCATGGGATACATACAAATTAATGAGTGACATGGAAGCCTATGATAGATATAAGTTGGTCTGTAACCAAGTCACAAAGGAGATTAGGCAGGCAAAGGCAGACTATGAAAAATCCTTGGCAAAGGATGCAAAGAAAAACAGAAAAGAGTTCTTTACATACTTGAACTCGAAAAGGAAAGGGATGAATCAGATTGGTCCACTGGATATTGATGGTTCAACAGTTGAGGATCCTGCTCAGGTGGCTAACAATCTAAACGAGTATTTTGCATCTACATTCACGCATGAGGAGTTATTCAGGAAGGAGAATGATGTAGGTAAAGTAAACATTGGCAGTGAGCTGGATGATTTTGTAATAACTGAGAGGAAAGTGGAGGAGAGATTGTTGAGGATAAACATAAAAAAGGCACCTGGGGTGGATGGGATCTATCCAGTTATATTAAAGGAGGCAGCAAAGGAAGTATGCAAACCCCTAGCCATAATTATGAGAGCTTCTTTGGACTCAGGGGAGGTACCCATAGACTGGAGATGTGCAAATGTAACCCCAATTCACAAAGGAGGATCAAAGGCTGACACAAGTAATTATAGACCTGTTAGTTTAACTTCTGTTCCAGGTAAATTAATGGAGGCACTGGTTAAAGAAGCACTGCAGGATCATCTAGACAAGAATTCAGTTATAGCTCAGACGCAGCATGGTTTTGTTAAGGGCAGGTCTTGCCTGACCAATTTGATTGGATACTATGATGTAGTCACAAAAGAACTGGATGCAGGGAATAACTTTGATATTATATATTTGGATCTTAGAAAGGCTTTTGATACTGTTGCACATGGAAGACTGCTGCACAAATTGGAGCAGTGTGGCATTGGAGGCAAATTGCTGCTATGGATAAGGGGATGGTTGAGTGGCAGAAGACAGAGAGTGGTAATCAATGGACACTGCTCAACGTGGACTAATGTTATTAGTGGAGTTCCTCAAGGTTCAGTTTTGGGTCCGTTGTTGTTTTCGGTGTTTATGAATGATATTGATGATGGGATATCAAGTTTAATGTCCAAGTTTGCAGATGATACAAAGGTTGGCAGGGTCGTTAAGGACAATACTGACGCTATGCTGCTGCAACAGGATCTGGAAAGGTTGAACAGATGGGCTGAGAGGTGGCAAATGAGGTTTAACATCGACAAATGTAAAGTGCTGCATATGGGAAACAGTAACCCCAGAGCAACATATCAACTCTGCTGTACTACACTGACAGTGGTGGAGAATGAAAAGGACCTGGGGGTGATTGTGCAGGCAGATATGAAGTTCTCTGAGCAGTGCAGACGAGCTGCAAGAGTAGCTCATGGTGTTTTGTCAATGATATACAGGAATTTTTCTAGCAGGGATAAGGAGGTGATTATTCCCTTGTATAAGGCAATGGTAAGGCCACATCTTGAGTACTGTATACAGGTCTGGAGGCCTCATTTCAAGAAGGATGTAGAGCTGCTGGAACGGGTACAGAGAAGGGCAACAAGATTAGTAAATGGAACAAAGGGTTGCTCTTACGAAGAAAGGCTTAAGTTTTGCAAATTACAGAGTTTGGAGACTAGGCACCGGCGAGGTGATCTGATAGAGGTGTATAAGGCTTTGAATGGTTTGAGCATGCTCAATGCCAATGGGATTCTTCATCTTTCTCAGAATAATCACCTCAGAGGGCATAAATTCAAATTGAGGAAGGACGGATGTCGGATAGATGTGCGGAAATTTGCCTTTGGCCAGCGGGTGGTTGGTTGGTGGAACCGACTTCCATCACTTGTTGTTGAAGTTGATAGCCTAAACAAATTTAAAGCTCAACTGGACAGGTATTTCGAACGAACGGAGGGGTGAAATGGGAGTGGGTTTTTTTTTTTTTTTTTTTTGGCTGATGCTGAATAAGCTTGCTTTCTTGCATCATATGCCTCTGCTAATGCTAATGCTAATGCTAATGCTATTTTTATTTGATTTAAGTTCAAAGCATTGATTTAAATTCAAAATGAGGATGCAGATCCTCTATAAGAGAAAATCACAGTAAGTTAGCATTTGTCCGAATTTAGAAATATTAGTGAGTCTCAATTACACAAGTTGTCTGTCCAACATGTCTATTATCAAATTTTGAGACAATAGGATTCCAATAATGTTTTTTATAAGTATTCAGGGTAGTGAATGATACTGAAACATGAATCTCTTTCACCCTGCTTCACATGTATGTGAAAAATTACTGTAAATAAGCATGAGAAACTGTTTTATTTATTTAGCATTACCATTAGTAGGGCATATGATGCAAGAAAGCAAAGCTTATTATATAGCATCAGCCAAAAAAAAAAAAAAAAAAACACCCTTCCCCATTCATTGACTCCAAATGTTTGGCTAGTTCTGCCTTGAACTTTCTGACGGGATATTTCCACTTGCTCAGACTAAGAACCTGAGGGGGCATAGATTCAAATTGAAGAAAGACAATGATAGAACAGATGTGCAGAAGTTTGCCTTTAGCCAGCAGGTAATTGATTGTTGGAATAGACTTTCATCTGTTGTCGTGGAAGTTGATAGCTTAAAGAAATTTAAGGCTAAATTAGACAAACATTTTGGGTGACTGGATGGGCAAAATGGCAAGGCCTTTTTTTTTTTTTTTTTTTGGCTGATGCTGTATAAGCTTGCTTTCTTGCATCATATCCCTCAACTAATGCTAATGCTAATGCTAACTTATTTAAGTTGCTGACCTCCACTATGACAGATGGAAGTTTGTTTCTACTATCAACCACCTGCTGACTAAAAGCAAATTTCTGCACATCTATTCTAAAATTGTCTTTCCTCAATTTGAATTTATGCCCTTTCAGGTGAGTAATCTGAGCAAGAGGAAAAATCCCATTAGCATTGAGCTTGCTCAGTACATTCAAAGCCTTATACACCTCAATTAGATCACCTTGCAGGTGCCTAGTCACCAGAAGCTGCAATTTGCAGAACTGTACTTGGTAACACCAACCTTTTGTTCCACTCACCAATCTCGTTGCCCTTCTCTGTATTCATTCCAGTAGCTCTACATCTTTACTGAAATGAGGCCTCCAGACCTGTATACAGTACTCAAGGTGTGGCATGACCATTGCCTTATACAAGGGGACAATCACCTCCTTATCCCTGCTAACAAAATTCCTGTATATCACTGACAAGACACCATGAGCTACTCTTGCAGCCTTTTCGCACTGTTCAGAAAACTTCATCTCTGACTGAACAATTACCCCCAGGTCCTTTTCATTCTCCACTACCCTGAGTGTAGTACCACCCAGTTGGTACATTACTCTGGGATTACTGCTACCCATATGCAGTACCTTACATTTGTTAAAGAATAAGAGAAGTTCACCTCAATATTTCAATTACATTTGTCAATGTTAAACTTCAGTTTCCACCTCTCAGTCCATCTGCTCAAATTTTCCAGATCCTGTTGCAGTAGCATACTATCATTACTGTCATTAACAACCCTGCCAACCTTCATATCGTCTGCAAACTTAGACATTAACCCTGATATACCTTCATCAATATCATTGATAAATACCGAAAACAACAAGGGCCCAACACCGAACCTTGGGGTACTCCACAAAGAGCAGTGTCCATTGATAACCACTCTTTGTCTTCTCCCACTCAACCATCCTTTTACCCATTGTAGCAACTTTCCCTTAATACTATGCTTGTGTCACCATCCCTGCCAGAGAAGTAGGACATATAGAAGAGTGAAAAATGTATTTTTATAATCATAGGAAATAGTATTATGTGCTGTTTTTTTCTATGGGCTATTAAACAGGCCATGAGTTTAGATCAATATCAGTTAATGAAAATACAGCTAAAACTTGATAATACTGAACTTACATCTGAAGAAAGTTTAATAACATTAACTTTTAAAAATCTGCCATCCTTGGGGATCGAAAGGTGCCAGATTTTAAAAGTTTCTGGATTTTAGAGGTATATCTAGCAGTTGAACAGTTTGGAGAAGCACATTCCAATGAATATTAAGCACTAACAACTGAACTTATTTATATCTGTAAACATTTATAATGACTAAAAGGTTGTACTTTCTTATCAACAGAGTCAATACCCCTATGAAAACTGACTACAAGAAGCATATGCACATTCAATGAACTCAGTGGTGAAAAGGTCACCCCCCCCCCCCCCGCTAACAAGCACATCAAATTCAAATTCACCAGCAGCTGCTGTTGAATTTTATATACCAATCAGTTTTCTTTTTTGGGAGAAAAAGATATGAATGGTTAAAATGTGAAACTTTAATAATATTTTATTGTTAATTTTGACATTACATTGAATAAATAGATCAAAAACATCATTAGAAACAATGAGTCATTAATAATGCAGACTGGGAGAGAATACTATACTAAAGATACTATACCATACTGCAACTGAATTCATGTGAAATGTTATAATTAGAAGGAATAAGAAATCAAATATCTAAAGAATTTCTTAAAGGAAAATCAGTATCTGCATGATGAACTGGGGGGGGGATTATAGATGTAGTTGTTAAAAATATAAATTACACAAGCAACAAATGACAATAAACAAACAAAGAATGTTGTGATGTTCTGTAACTGTTGTGTAATGTCAGTTTTTATGCATGCCTAGCAGTATTAGAAAAAATATCAAATGAGCTTTAGAAAAAAAAATACTTTCACACTAAAGAATGAGGAAAAAATTAACTGTTCTTAAGGAATAATTAAATTTGAGGTATATGCAATCTTTATGAATTTGTAGGTATATGCAAACTTAATGGTGGCAAAAAAAAAAAAAAAAAAAAAAACTTGGTTTTATGGAATTAAATCTATTGTCTGTGTGCATCAATAAATCGATATTTGTGAAAGAGATTAACCACAGATTTAATGAAGCATACATTCTTCTAGCTGTACCCTTGCTAGGCATTTTCTGTCTCTTTGCTCTCAGCTGCTCATAAGTGACATCAAACTAGTCACCAGCTCAAACAAGTGATATATGACCAGCCAGATAGCTGTAATTTGTAAGAGTATATCATACTAATTTATGAAGTTTACCGAATAACACATAGCAATAAAAGAGAGAAATTCAAAGTTATCATATAGGGTAAGGCTTCCTCTGAGTCCATACAGGTAAAGTTATATGACCTCAGAGAAATAAGATATTTGCAAGATTAACTTGTCCTTTCATCTGATTTTTGGCCAACAGAGGATGGTTGCAAAAACAGGCAAAATAGTCCTATTTTCCACATCAAAAGAAACTGGTCTTATTATTGCACTACTTGCAAGCAGATGGCCTCACCAAAGGTTAATTGGCCATTTTTTTTTTAAAAGCTGCAATGATTATACAACCAGAGCAAACCAGTCCTACATCAGCTAGGAGACTTCTGTTTTCTTCAGCAGCATGTTCAAGAGGCAACCAGAGAGAGTAATACTCTTAATCTGGTAATCAGCAGTGATTATTCATGCATTAAGAATATTCAGATAAAGGAACCACTAGGTGGCTGTGATCACAGTGTACTGATGTGAGATTTACTTAAAGATATAGTTACCATCAGGGGTAAAAGGAAGGGTTTTTGCTTCATAAACGTGGCTACAGTAGTCTCAGACAGCTTTTAAATTCTTTACAGTGGGACCAACTGATGATGTTATCAACAGCAAATTCTAAGTGGGAAGCATTCAAGGAATTAATCGTGGAAGCTACTAGGCTTTTCATACCGATTAAGAAATATTGTTCAAGGTTTAGGCCTAAATGGAAGTCAGATGAACTAATGAGACTTGTGGCAGAGAAGAAAAATGCATGGGATGCATAGAAATTATCAGGCAACATAGAAGCCTATGGCATATATAAGCTAGTCTGTAATCAAGTCACAAAGGAGATTAGGCAAGCGAAGGCAGATTACGATAAATCTTTGGCAAAGGATGCTAACAAAAAGAGCAAGGACTTCTTTACTTATAAAAAAACTCTAAAAGGAAGTGGATGAATCAGATTGGTCCACTTGTATCGATGGTTCGACTGTTGATGATCCTGCTCAGATAGCTGATAATCTGAATGAGTATTTTGCATCTACATTCACACATGAGGAGTTATTAAGGGATGAAAATATCAGAAGTTTATCGAAATGTAAGATGGTGCTTAATGATTTTGTAATGGGAGCAAAGTGGAGGAGAAATTGTTGAAGTTAAACATAAGAAAGGCACCTGGGGTGGATGGGATTTGTCCAGTTATATTAAAGGAGGCGGCAAAGGAACTAAGCAAACCCATAGCCATGATTATGAGAGCATCCTTGGTCTCAGGAGAAGTCACCAAGGAATGGAGTTGTGAAAATGTATCCTCAATTCACAAAGGGGGGGGGGATTTAAGGGTGACATGAGTAATTAGAGACCAGTTAGTTTAATTTCCGTTAAGAAATTAAACTAACTGGGCAGGGGGCATAAATTCATGCTTTCTTGCATCACATGCTTCTATTACTATCACTACTATTGCTATTTTATTTTAAATAAACTATGAAAATAATGGAGTCACTGGTTAAAAATGCATTGCAGGATCATCTATACAAAACTGCAGCAATAATTCAGATGCAGCATTGGTTTGTTAAGGGAAAGCCTTGTCTGACAAATTTGATTGGATACTATGATGTGGTTACAAAAAGGAACTAGATGCAAAAAATAATTTTGATATTATATACTTGGATTTCAGGAAAGCTTTTGACAATGTTACGCATGGAAGATTACTGTACAAATTGTAGCAGTATGGTATTAAGGGTAAGTTGCTACAATGCATAAAAGTTTGTTGAGTGGGAGAAGACAGAGAGTGGTAATCAATGGACGCTGCTCTTCGTGGACTAATGTTATTAGTGGAGTCCCACCGGGTTCATGTTGGGCACATTGTTGTTTTTTATATTTATCAATGATATTGATAAAGGTATATCAGGGTTAGTGCCAAAGTTTGCAGATGATACAAAGGTTGGCAGGGTTGTTAATGACAGTAATGGCAGTGTGCTACTGCAACGGGATCTAGAAAATTTGGACAGATGGGCTGAGAAGTGACGACTGAAGTTTCACATTGACAAATGAAAAGTACTGCATATAGTCAGAAGTAACCCCATAGGAACGTACGAACTGTGTGGTACTATACTTAGGGTGATAGAAAATGAAAAAATCCTGGGAGTGAATTGTGCAGTCAGATATGAAGTTTTCTGAGCAAGGCAGACCGGCTGCCAGAGTAGGTCACAGGGTATTATCAATGATATGCAGTAATTTTGCTAGTAGGAAAAAGGAGGTGATTATTCCTTTGTATAAGGCAATGGTCAGTCCGCACCTTGCATACTGCATACAGGGTCTGGAGGCCTCATTTTAGGAAGGACGTAGAAGATTTTAGGAAGGACATTAAAGAAAGGCTTAAGTTCTGCAAATTGCAGTGGCCGGAGACTAGGCACCTGCAAGGTGATCTGATTGAGGTGTATAAGGCCTTGAGTGGGAGAAGACAGGGAGTGGTTATCAATGGATATTGCTCTTCATGGACAGTTGTTATTAATGCAGTCCATAGGATTTGGTGCCAGGCTCATTTTCGTTTTCTGTATTTCTTAATGAGGGTATATCAGGTTTAATGTCTAAGTTTGCATATGATTGGAAGGGCAGTTAATGACAGCAATGAAGGCATGCTGCTACAACAAGATCGAGAAAAATTAGGCAGATGATGATGGGCTGAGAAATGGCAATTGAAGTTTAACATTGACAAATGCGAGGGTATTGCAGAGGATTGCAGTACCCCGGAGTAAGGTACTAATTGTGTGGTACTACACTCACGCTATCAGGGCAGCTCATGAAGGTTTTGTCAATGATATACATGAATTTTGTTAGCAGGGAAAGGAGGTGATTATCCCATTGTATAAGGACACATCTTGAGTACTGCATACAGTTCTGGAGGGCTCATTTTAGAACGGATGTAGAGCTGCTGGAACAGGCACAGAGAAAGGCAACAAGATTGGTGAGGGGAAAATGGGGTGATCTTACCAAAAAAGGCTTCACTTCTGCAAACTGCCACAACTAGAGACTAAGCACTTGCAAGACGATCAAACAGAAGTGTTTGAAGCTTAAATTGGCTTGAATGAACTCAGTGCTGATGGGATTCTTTCTCTTGCTCAGACTACACACATAGGAGGCATAAATTCAAACTAAGGAAGGCAGAATAAATGTGAGGAAGTTTGCCTTTAAGGAAGAAGGCTGATGCTGTACAATCTTGCATTCTTGCACCATTTGACACTATTAAAACTAATACTAATCTCAAGCATCATAAACACTTTCCATTTTGTGGAGATGGGGGGGAGAGAGAGAGAGTATTTTTGTAAACACTGTTATTTCTAACATAACTGGTGGGGAGTTAATGTTTGTGCAAATTTAAAACAAACTACAGTAAAGCGTCGAAAATCTGAACATCAATAATTCAAAATATCAATAACCTGAACAAACCAGCATTTATTTATTTTTATGCTGGTGCCATAAAATAATTACAGGAAGTGCTGGGTTTGTGAATTCAATTTTGATATTAAACGGCAATTCTAATAAGCAAAAATCGGAGAAAACACAGGCTATAAAAATTAAGATATAAAACACCAATTTACACTTTTATTACCTTGCCAATTAACAAAATTAAATGATAAGTGAAAATCTACAAATAAATTGAATGATGACTTGACAAATGATCAACAAACTGAATGCTGTCCAACTCAAAACTGAAAAGAGTGAGAGATCTGACAATAAAAAAAACAAAGTTCGAAAATGGTGCAGCAAAAAATCAGTAATTATTTTGTTAAAGGCCTATACATATGTGTTATTGTGGCCGAAAATTCTATTTATTTTGTTACCTATGAATAAAAATACATAAGTACAACTTAGTGTTTTTATTTCTAAACTTACTTAACTTTTTTTTTTTTTGTTTAGTCTCCAGAACAGTATTTTTGGTAAATTGAAAATCCAAACTCTCCCCGGTCCCAATTAGTTTGGATTATTGATACTCTACTGTATATAGAAATCATAAACATAAACAATATAGATATAATAAACACAACTACAGAAATCTGTGAAAACTGACTACTTTGTTTTAACACACTTTTGATATAATGTTTTAGATTAACAAAATCTTAAACTGTAACATTTAAATAACATAAACTGAACATTTAGCTTACCTAAATCATCAGATTCAAATATTACAGCTTCATTGATCCCAAATCTTCGACACCATTTGATAAAATTTTCTGCATTATCACGAGCATAAAATGATTCTGGCCTAGCATTCTCCCAACATTTGAACTTGATTGATGACACAGGCTGTAAATTTAAATTAAAAAAAATATATATATATATAATAGTCTTATTATTTTAGAGATTCACAGCATAATGATAAAGCATCATTGTTATTGTAAAATCTGAAATTTGAGGGCAATATTCACAGAACATTTTACTTTTCTGTCACCTTAAACATACTTATTTTTACAAACCCCTATAACTCTGATCTCACTCTCATACCATGTAATGAAGGAGGTACTCTGAAGTGGTGTGAGAAAAATAAAATGGGGAATGAATGATACTAGTTAATGAGGGAAAATCCTTGATTCCATCATAATTTAAATTGAAGTACAATATTATTATCCAAGAAAACAAATCTTTATCTAAATGTTTTTATCATATGGAAGGATGAGATTCATGACTTCATCCCTATTATCAACAAAAGTCAGTTAGGATTCTGATGTGTTCCTGATGATAAAGGAGTTAGTATGGCCAACAGTACTGGGATGTTGCAGTGCTACTTTTTCATGGAGGATTATGATTTTGATAAGTATTATTAGTATTAATAGCAGCAATACAGTGCAAAGAAGCCAGGCTTTTACTATAGCAGCCAAATATAAAGAATAATAAACACTATCTATGTTTCCCTTATAGGTACTGATCATTCTGGCCTTTGAATTATCGTTGCTGGTTTCTGGTACACTGATGATCTAGGTGATGTTGTGCGATTGTGCAATATTATGTCTGTATAAGTGTGTGTGTGTTCGTGGGCTGATTTCATGTTGAAATAAACTGGTGGCAGTATGTTGGCTCCATGTGTATTGATAATACAGTCCTCCATAACCCCTTCCCCAACACAATACTGTCCTTATGGACTGAAAAACCTAGTGTAGCTCACAGGAAGAAACCCTACTCTGTCCATATGAGATTGCTTAATTAAACAGTCAGTTAAGGAAACCTTTAGAAATCCCTCCAGTCTATGAGAGAACTTTACCATGACCTCTCAAATTGAACGATAAATAGCAAAACCACCATACAGTGGACCCCCACTTTATGATATTAATCCATTCCAGAGATACCATCACATTGTGAAAATATCATAATGTGAACCCAATAACACATTGTTTTTTTTTTGTAATTTGTTCCAACATCTTGGAAATTGAAATTTTCTTCTTACTGCACTCTTTAGGGGCCATATTATCAGTTTACACAATGTAGTATGCATACGAATTCAATACAGTAAATTTCTGTCAAATAATCACAACACAAAAAATATCACTTCAGCTAAAAGATGCAAAAACAAAACACACGGCCAGCACATTTACAAATGCTGCTATTGATTGAGAGGAATGACCACATGGTCTAGTTGGAGACAATCAGAAGCTACATCATAAAGTTAAATAAGTAGCTACTCGTTAATACAATCACTGGTTAGTAGAATCCGCCACTTTATAGCATCAAATTTCAAAAAAAAACAGTTAAAATCATTAAAATGCACTACACTTTCATCGTTATTGTATGTTTGGTTATAAGAATCAATTTTGAATGCCTTTGTGATATTTTTCTAAAGCACATTTCTGGAGGTCACTATCATAAAACAATAAAAACAATTACAGTTTCCGATTTATTGGGATTTTCTGTTAATGCAATCTATTATAAATGGGTAGTAAATTCTTACTACATTTGTGATAATACTGATAGCTGGAATTCTGCGGGTTTTTACGTTATTATGGTGAAATTTGCTTCCCCTTCCATGAAATCTTCAAGCATAAAAAAACAAATAAATTTTCAGAATCTTCTCCTTTTTTTTCTCCTTAGCATTAGTAGAGGCATTTGATGCAAGAAAGCAAGCTTATGCAGCATCAGCCAAAAAAAAAAAAAAAAACCACTTCCACTGTTCGTTCGAAATACCTGACCAGCTGAGCCTTAAACTTATTTAGGCTATCAACTTCCACAACAAGGGATGGAAGTCTGTTCCACCAAACAACCACACGCTGGCTAAAGGCAAATTTCCGCACATCTATCCTACATCTGTCTTTCCTCAATTTAAATTTATGCCGTCTCAGGTGATTATTCTGAGCAAGAGGATGAATCCCATCAGCATTGAGCATGCTCAAACCATTCAAGGATTTATACACCTCTTTCAGATCACCTCGCTGGTGCCCAGTCTCCAGACACTGCAATTTGCAAAACTTAAAAGCCTTTCTTCGTAAGAGCACCCCTTTGTTCCATTCACTAATCTTGTTGCCCTTCTCTGTACTTGTTCCAGCAGCTCTACATCCTTCTTGAAATGAGGCCTCCAGACCTGTATACAGTACTCTAGGTGTGGCCTGACCATTGCCTTATACAAGGGAATAATCACCTCCTTATCCCTGCTAGAAATATTCCTATATATCATTGACAATACACCATGAATATCATTGACAATACACCATGAATATCATTGACAATACACCATGAATATCATTGACAATACACCATGAATATCATTGACAATACACCATGAACTACTCTTCCAGCCTGCCTGCACTGCTCAGAGAACTTCATATCTGCCTGCACAACCACCCCAGGTCCCTTTCATTCTCTACCACTGTCAGTGTAGTACCACAGAGTTGATACGTTGCTCTGGGGTTGCTGTTTCCCATATGTAGTACTTTACATTTGCCAATGTTAAACTTCATTTGCCACCTCTCAGCCCATCTGCTCAACCTTTCCAGATCCTGTTGCAGCGGCATAGTGTCAGTAGTGTCCTTGACAACCCTGCCAACCTTTATTGTCTGCAAACTTGGACATTAAGCTTGATATACCATCATCAATATCATTTATAAATACAGAAAACAATAATGGACCAACACTGAACCCTGGGGGACTCCACTAATAACATTAGTCCATGATGAGCAGTGTCCATTGATTACCACTCTCTGTCTTCTCCACCTCAACCATCCCTTTATCCATAGCAGCAATTTGCCTCCAATGCCACGCTGCTCCAATTTGTGCAGCAGTCTTCCATTTGCAACAGTATCAAAAGTCTTTCTAAGATCCAGTATATAATATCAAAGTTATTCCCTGCATCCAGTTCTTTTGTGACTGCATCATAGTATCCAATCAAATTGGACAGGCAAGACTTCCCCTTAACAAAACCATGCTGTGTCCGAGCTATAACTGAAGTCTTGTCTAGATGATCCTGCAGTGCTTCTTTAACCAGTGCCTCCATTAATTTGCCTGGAACAGAAATTAAACTCACAGGTCTATAATTACTTGTGTCAGCCTTTGACCCTCCTTTGTAAATTGGGGTCACATTTGCACATCTCCAGTCTGTGGGTACGTCCCCTGAGTCCAAGGAAGCTCTCATAATTATGGCTAAGGGTTTGCTTACTTCCTCTGTTGCCTCCTTTAATATAACTGGATAGATCCCATCCACCCCTGGCCTTTTTTTGTTTATCTTCAACAATTTCTCCTCCACTTTACTCTCACTCATTACAAGATTCTCTAGCTTACTGCCAGAGTTGTATACACCTCTGGCATTCCCCTCGCTGAATAGCTCCTCATGTGTGAATGTCGATGCAAAATATTCATTTAGTTTATTAGCTACCTGAGCAGGATCATCAACAGTTGACCCATCGATATCAAGTGGACCAATATGATTCATCCCCTTCCTTCTAGAGTTTACATAAGTAAAGAACTCTTTGCTGTTTTTCTTTGCATCCCTTGCCAAAGATTTCTTGTAATCTGCCTTCGCTTGCCTAACCTCCTTTGTAACTTGGTTACAGATCAATTTTTATCTATCATAGGCTTCTGTGTCACGTGTTAATTTGTATGTATCCCATGCATTTTTCTTCTCTGCCATATGTCCCATTAGTTCATCTGACATCCATTTAGGCCTAAACCTTGAACAATATTTCTTAGTTGGTATGTAAAGCCTAGTAGCTTCCAAGATAAGTTCTTTGAATGCTTCCCATTTTGCATTTGCCGTTGGTAACATCATCAGTTGGTCCCTCAATTTAAGTACTGTCTCAGTCCATTGTAGTCGCCTTTACGAAAGCAATAACCCTTCCCTTTACCCCTAATGGTAGTTACCTCTTTGAGTAAATCCCACTTCAGCACACTGTGATCACTGTTATCAGTAGTGATTCTTAATGCATGAAGAATCACTACTGATAATCAAATCAACAGTATTACTCCCTTTAGTTTGCTCAAAACATCAAAACCTTCCGAACATGCTGATGTAGAAAAGAATCATCCAAAATATCCGCAAAAGCCTTGCTAGTGTGTGAGTGACCAGCTGCCAAATTCCAGTCAATATCTGAGAAATTAAAATCCTCCATTATAAGACTCTCTGATTTACTGGCCCACTCTATTTCCCTGTACAGTTTCTTATTATACTCATCAGAGTCATTAAGCCTATAGCACACTCCTACTCTCAATTTTGATCTCCCAATGCTTATGTCACACCAAACTGACTCGACACTGCACTGTCCAGCGATGTCGACTGGCTTCACTTCCTTGGATTTTATGTGTTTCTTAACTAATAGCATAACCCCTCCTCCCTTCCTATCCTGTGTATCCTTTCTGTAGATGTTGTACTCCCCAAATTCCAGTTCTGCATTCCTTATATCTGTGTGACACCACGTCTCTGATATTCCAACAGTATCTGCCTTTGATGTTTTGAGCAATACCTCAAATTCATCAAATTTATTTACTAAACTCCTAGCATTGGTGTACATACAAGTATACATGCACCTGTTTCTATTCTTAGCTACCCTAACACAACCCATGTGTTTACTTGTACCGCAGTGACTCCCAGCAGTCTCTGAAATATCCTGCATGTTGTTTTTCAGGCTTCTGCTCATTCCAATAGAAGCAGTGCAAGAATCTCTTTCACCTCTGCCAGTGGCTACTGTTAATCTATTAGTCTTTGTCTCCCCCCCCAAGCTAGCAGTTTTCCAACCGGCCTAACACTGCCTCGATAGCATCAGCAAATATTCTTGCACCCTTTCTATTTAAGTGTATCCCATTTCTGTAGAAGCAGTCTCTCCTGTTAACAAGTACAGTCCAGGCTGAAAAAAATTCTACCCCTTGAGCCTTGCACAATCTTTCCAGGGCCGAATTGATCAACATGGCTCTCATCATATACTCCCTCCTATCGTGTCTGGGCAGAATTGCAGACACTTTCAAATTCAACCCTAATTCACGGCTTTTTTTCAACAGTGACCTGTGCTTGTTAAGTAATTCTGCCGGTCTCCTACTCTTGATATCATTAGTGCCAACGTGTACAACTCTATCACCTTTTGTGCCCTTAACAAATGATATCCGCTCTACAACATCATCAACCTTTGCCCCTGGCAGACATACCCTGGTCCTGTTCCACCTATCCTTTTTACAAAGCATGTTCTCCGTTTCCCTGACGATAGAGTCACCAACTATTCCTATTCTCTATCTGGTTATCAGCAGTGATCATTCGTGTATTAAGAATTTGCAGATAAAGGAACCACTAGGTGGCAGTGATCACAGTGTGCTGAAGTGGGATTTACTCAAAGAGGTAACTACCGTCAGGGGTAAAGGAAAGAGTTTTTGCTTCCATAAAGGGGAGTACAGTGGTCTCAGACAGTTTTTAAATTCTGTACAGTGGGATCAACTGATGATGTTACAAACAGTAAATTCTAAGTGGGAAGCATTCAAAGAATTAATCGTGGAAGCTACTAGACTTTATATACCGATTAAGAAATATCGTTCAAGGTTTAGGCCTAAATGGTTATCAAATGAACTAATGAGACTCGTGACAGAGAAGAAAAATGTATGGGATGCATATAAATTATCAGGTGACGCAGAGGCGCCTCCTTAGCCAGGTGGGAAGGAGCAGCAGTGTGCAGCACACGCTTCTTGATTAGACCGGGGTTCGAGCCCGTCACCACCAAATACGGAGGATGCGGAAAGGTCAGGGACTGACCACCACATATCCCGGAGCAATATGGCCTTAGTTGCTAATGCTCCTAAAAACCAAACAACAACAACAGGTGACGCAGAAGCCTGTGGCAGATATAAGCTAGTCTGTAATCAGGTCACAAAGGAGGTTCGGCAGGCGAAGGCGGATTACGAGAAATCTTTGGCAAAAGATGCTAAGAAAAACAGCAAGGATTTCTTTACTTATATAAACTCTAAAAGGAAGGGGATGAATATGATTGGTCCACTTGACATCGATGGTTCGACTGTTGATGATCCTGCTCAGATAGCAAACAAACTGAATGAGTATTTTGCATCTACATTCACACGTGAGGAATTATTACAATTTGAAAATGGAAGAAGGTTATCAAATTGTAGTAGTGTGCTTAATGATTTTGTAATAACTGAGAGCATAGTGGAGGAGAAATTGTTGAAGTTAAACATAAGAAAGGCACCTGGGGTGGATGGGATCTATCCAGTTATTTTAAAGGAGGCGGCAAAGCAACTAAGCAAACCCTTAGCCATAATTATGAGAGCATCCTTGGACTCAGGGGAGGTTCCCACGGATTGGAGATGTGCAAATGTGTCCCCAATTCACAAAGGTGGATCAAAGGGTGACACGAGTAATTACAGACCAGTTAGTTTAACTTCTGTTCCGGGTAAAATAATGGAGTCGCTGGTTAAAGATGCCTTGCAGGATCATATAGACAAGACTGCAGCAATAATTCAAACACAGCATGGGTTTGTTAAGGGAAAGTCTTGTCTGACAAATTTGATTGGTTATTATGATGTGGTCACAAAGGAACTGGATGCAAAAAATAATTTTGATATCATATACTTGGATTTCAGGAAAGCTTTTGACACTGTTGCGCATGGAAGACTACTGTACAAATTGGAGCAGAATGGTATTAAGGGTAAGTTGCTACAATGGATAAAAGGATGGTTAAGTGGGAGAAGACAGAGGGTGGTAATCAATGGGTGCTGCTCTTCGTGGACTAATGTTATTAGTGGAGTCCCACAGGGTTCGGTGTTGGGTCCACTGTTGTTTTGTGTATTTATCAATGATATTGATGAAGGTATATCAGGCTTAATGTCAAAGTTTGCAGATGACACAAAGGTTGGCAGGGTTGTTAATGACAGTAATGGCAGTGTGCTACTGCAACAGGATCTAGATAATTTGGGCAGATGGGCTAAGAAGTGGCAACTGAAATTCAACCTTGACAAATGCAAAGTACTGCATATGGGTAGAAGTAACCGCAGAGAAACGTACCAACTGTGTGGTACTACACTTAAGGTGGTAGAAAATGAAAAAGACCTGGGAGTAATTGTGCAGTCAGATATGAAGTTTTCTGAGCAGTGCAGACAGGCTGCTAGGGCGGGTCATGGGGTTTTGTCAATGATATATAGGAATTTTGCTAGCAGGGAAAAGGAGGTGATTGTCCCTCTGTATAAGGCAATGGTCAGGCCACGCCTTGAGTACTGCGTACAGGTCTGGAGGCCTCATTTTAGGAAGGATGTAGATTTGCTTGAGCGTGTACAGAGAAGAGCATCACGATTGGTGAGGGGAATGAAGGGATTCTCTTACCAAGAGAGGCTTAAGTTCTGCAAATTGCAGTGGCTGGAGACTAGGCACCTGCGCGGTGATCTGATTGAGGTCTATAAGGCCTTGAATGGGTTGAGCACGCTGAATTCTGATGGGATCCTTCCACTTGTTCAGATTACCAACCTACGGGGACATAAGTTCAAATTAAGAAAGGACAGATGTAGAATAGATGTGCGGAAATTTGCCTTTAGCCAGCGGGTGGTTAATTGCTGGAACAAACTTCCATCTGTCGTTGTAGAAGTTGATAGGTTAAATAAATTTAAGGAGGAACTGGACAGGCATTTGGAGGGAATGGTGTGATTTTTTTTTTTTTTTTTTTGGCTGATGCTGCATAAGCTCCTACACTTGCTTTCTTGCATCATGTGCCACTACTACTACTACTACTACTACTACTACTACTATTCCTATATTTTAAATTTAGTAAACTTGTTACTCTGTATCTCACTTGCACATATTGCGTTAGTTGCAATTCGTGTGTGCCATGTTCTTTGTCATTGATTGCTTATCTTTTTCACTGTTTTAAATTTTACAGCCCAAAAAAAAAAAAAATTCAGTGAACAGAAATATAGATTAGTTAATATGTACATTACAGTATTAATTAAGCTAAGTGTAAATTTATTTTTATTTTGCTAACCTGTGGTAAATATTCTTTCAATTTTCACGCATCATTTAATTTTTTTAATTGGTAAGGTAATAAAGTGCAAATTTGTGCTTTATATCTTTACTTTTATAGCTTGTGAATAATATTCCTCCTATTTTTGCTTATTAGAATCAGCATTTAATAAAATTAAAATTCGATTTGCAAACATGATCACAATGACTGGTGCTTACTATATTATTATTATTGTTGTTGCTCTTATATTATTTCTCCCTGATTGGGGGATTCCACTCCGTGATGGGTACTGCTACCAAGTACACAGGGTGGTTGTAATATTTGGTGTTACTGTTGGTCGAGGAAATCTTGAACTATCCTACAGGTGTTCAGGATTGTGACTTTCTGGAGTTCCTTGTAGGTGTTCTCTGGGAGACCTATTGCTGCCTGCTAGGCTGCTATGTAGAGTCTTTGGCACCATACCGGTGGTTGACACGATGATCGGGATGGTCGATACTTCTTGCATATGCCACATCTCCTTGACTTCACGTCTCAGGTTCGTGTACTTCCTAATTTTCTCCTCATGGGTTTTCTGGACATTGTTAGCGTTTTGCACCGCTATGTCAATCAGGTAGGTAGCCTTTTCCATCTTGTCCACAAGGGTTATGACCGGTCTGTTGTGCAGGATGGTCTTATCCATTATTATGGCGCGGTCTCAGTACAGCTTGTGGGTTTGGGTCTCTAGTACTGCCTGGGGTTCGTACTTGTAGTATGATACACTCTCTTTGGTCAACTGGTATTTCCTTGGTAGCTTCTGATGTTTGTTTGTTGTTTGTTATTTGGTTTTTCGGAGCATTAGCAACTAATACCATATTGCTCCGGGAATATGCAGTGGTCATTCCCTGACCTTTCCGCATCCTCCGTATTTGGTGGTGATGGGATCGAACCCCAGTCTAATCAAGAAGAGTGTGTTACACACTGCTGCTCCTTCCCACCTGGCTACGGAGGTGCCTCCTAGCTCCTGATGTATTATCCTAGCTACCTGGTCATGTCTATGATTGTCTCAGTCGGGGTGATCACCTTGCAACCCGCGGTGATGCGTTGGATCGTTTCTGAGGCCAGGTGGCATCGTCGACATGTGTCATCTGACATTCTGGACTCCTTTGCAATGTATTTTCTATTGTTTCTGGTGTAGATTACTTGGTCTTGGATGGCCAGCATGAATCCTTCAGTCTCGGGGAAGAGCGTCCCGCTTGTGAGTCATGTATTGGAAGCAATGTTATCAATATGATCTTGATGGAGGTCATTGTAGTGTCTGCCGTTGAGTGTCTTCTTTGCCTATCTTTCTGACTTCGTTTCTTGTGCCGTCTGGGTGGGTGGGGGTTCCTCGCTTAGGTTGAGTGGGGTATACCACTTATTTATCTTCCTTATGGCCTGGTGGAGTGGTGCTGTGTTGTTCTTGAAGTAATCCTTCAGGTTAACTATCACTGTTTTCCATTGCTTTATCAGGTCTATCAGACCCCTTCCTCTCTCTTTCCGAGCTATTGTTAGTCTCACCACTGCTGACTTCGAGTGGCGTTGGCAGCTTTTGGTCATCATTGTCCTTGTCTTTCGCATAATATCTTCTAGTTCGGTGTTCTTCTATGACCAATCTATGACCGTGAAGATGTATGTTAGTACTGGAGCTGCATAGGTGTTTATAGCTTTAACTGTGTTCCCTCTGTTCAATTTTGCTTTCAGCAGGCTTCTGAGACTCTGACGATATTTTTTGGTCAGGCACTTCTTGATTTCCTTGTGCTATAACTGCTCAGCCTGCATCATCCCTTGATATTTGTAGGTCTCTCCTTCTCTCATAGCTTCAAACTCTTTACCAGTCAGCAGCCAACTAATTTTCCCTGGTGCAGTGTATGGGTCTTGCATTTGTCTAGACCAAATTCCATCCTGATGTCCTTGCTGAAATCTTCGGTGATTCGGAGTAGTTCCTGGAGTTGCTTCTCGGTTGCTGCAGAGAGCTTGATGTCATCCATGTATATCAGGTGGGTGAAGGTGTACAGGTTCTTTCTTCCTTCTTTGAGATTATATCCATACTTGCTGCCGTTAAGCATGGTGGATAGCGGGTTGAGTGTTAGACAAAACCACAGTGGGCTCAGAGCATCTTCCTGAAAGATTCCTCTTCTAATGGGAATTGGCCCGGTTGTGATGCTCTTGACCTTAATAGTGGTACTCCATTTCATCATTGTTGCTCCTAGGAAGTTTGTCTCTATTGGATTGACCTTGTAGATCTTCAGGGTCTCAATTAGCCAGCTATGAGGTACAAAGTCGAAGGCCTTGCAGTAATCGATGTAGGCTGTGTATAGGTGCTTCTTGTACATATATATAGTACAAGAAGCACCTATATTAGCTACCTGAGCAGGATCATCAACAGTTGACCCATCGATATCAAGTGGACCAATCTGATTCATCCCCTTCCTTCTAGAGTTTACATAAGTAAAGAACTCTTTGCTGTTTTTCTTTGCATCCCTTGCCAAAGATTTCTTGTAATCTGCCTTCACCTGCATAACCTCCATGGTAACTTGGTTACAGATCAACTTGCATCTATCATAGGCTTCTGTGTTATGTGTTAATTTGTATGTATCCCATGCATGTTTCTTCTCTGCCATATGCCTCATTAGTTCATCTGACATCCATTTAGGCCTAAACCTTGAACAATATTTCTTAGTTGGTATGTAAAGCCTAGTAGCTTCCAAGATAAGTTCTTTGAATGCTTCCCATTTTGCATTTGCTGTTGGTAACATCATCAGTTGGTCCCAATGTATAGAATTTAAATACTGTCTCAGTCCATCGTAGTCGCCTTTACGAAAGCAATAACCCTTCCCTTTACCCCTAATGGTAGTTACCTCTTTGAGTAAATCCCACTTCAGCACACTGTGATCACTGCCACCTAATGGTTCATTTATCTGCAGATTCTTAATGCATGAAGAATCACTGCTGATAATCAAATCAAGAGTATTCCTCCCTCTAGTTGCCTCCCGAACATGCTGATGTAGAAAACAATCATCCAATAAATCCACAAAAGCCTTGCTAGTGTGTGAGTGACCAGCCCCCAAATTCCAGTCAATATCTGGGAAATTAAAATCTCCCATTATAAGACTCTCTGATTTACTGGCCCACTCTATTTCCCTGTACAGCCCCTTATTACACTCATCAGAGTCACCAGGCCTATAGCACACTCCTACTCTCAATTTTGATCTCCCAATGCTTATGTCACACCAAACTGACTCGACACTGCACTGTCAAGCGATGTCGACTGGCTTCACTTCCTTGGATTTTATGTGTTTCTTAACTAATAGCATAACCCCTCCTCCCTTCCTATCCTGTCTATCCTTTCTGTAGAAGTTGTACTCCCCAAATTCCAGTTCTTCATTCCTTATATCTGTGTGACACCACATCTCTGATATCACAACAATATCTGCCTTTGATGTTTTGAGCAATACCTCAAATTCATCAAATTCATTTACTAAACTCCTAGCATTGGCGTACACGCAACTATACATACACCTATTTCTATTCTTAGCTACCCTAACACAACCCATGTGTTTACTTGTACCGCAATGACTCCCAGCAGTCTCTGAAATATCCTGCATCTTGTTTTTCAGGCTTCTGCTCATTCCAATAGAAGCAGTGCAAGAATCTCTTTCACCTCTGCCAGTGGCTACTGTTAATCTATTCGTCTTTGTCTCCCCACAAGCTAGCAGTATTCCGACCCACCTAACAATGCCTCGATAGCATCAGCAAATATTCTTGCACCCTTTCTATTTATGTGAATCCCAACCCTGTAGAAGCAATCTCTCCTGTTAACAAGTACAGTCCAGGCTGAAAAAAATTCTACCCCTTGAGCCTTGCACAATCTTTCCAGGGCCGAATTGATCGACAAGGCTCTCATCATATACTCCCTCCTATCGTGTCTGGGCAGAATTGCA
>NW_028328405.1:0-26527 GCF_048544385.1 Mastigoproctus giganteus
TGCTCAAGTTTATGAACTTGCGCTGTTGGCGTAAACGGTAGGTATCCGAGGTCTGACTAGCCCGATGGCAGATGGTATGTATAAGGTTTGTAAATACAATAGGCGAGACCTTACCTTGTATGTGTTGTAACAGTCTGGACTTGTTGTAGTCAGCGTTCCTGATTTCACGGTGGAGATGGGATATCCATAAATTTAACGTGCGCAGGCTGAAGTTAAAGCAGGCACGATCCATATGAGAGTTGTGGAACGGGGCTTTGTATCGGAACCCTTTAGGTATAATTCGATTGCTTTTGCATCTGTGGGCGAAGCGTAAATGTTGCCTGTAGCGAGCTATTGAGAGGAAGCACTTTTGCAACTGTGCACAATCGTTGTAGGTATTATGGCCATAAAGTGATCGAATAGTGACAAATGGGCCTGGAGTACTGGGGTCCATAGTTTAACAGATATTTATTTAAAGTATACCCAGTAAAATAAAATAAAATAAAATAAAATATTTCCAGAAGCTTTCGGAACTCGTGTCCCTTTCTCAACTGACAGAATTTTTAAATACATTACAAGCAAACTGTGGCACGTTACTCATTCGTCATTGTTGTAGCACGGACGTGTGCTGCCTTGCGCCAGTGATCATCCATCAATAAAACGGTTGTCTCCAGGATTGGATGTATACGCATGCCTTTCTGGCGATTTAATGCCTTAGGGTTGTTCATTATGTTTAGTGACTCTAGCCATAGGCGGTGGCGAAAGTGTCGCGCGTGGTCCACTATCTCAAAGTCGCGCTTGGGGTCAAGATCGTGGTTGGTAGCCCAAAAATGTTCTGCAAGCGCGGACTGGTCAGTTTCGGCAAGCCGGATTGCTCTGTCGTGTTCCGTGAGGCGATCCTGGAGACGTCTCGATGTCTCACCTACGTAGCAACTGTTACAGGCCCTACAGGTGATACGGTACACTACATTGCTGCGTAAGACAGGTGTGACAGGGGTCTTCACACTGGAGACAAGTGAACGTAGGTTCCTACCTGGTAATTGTACACATTTTATGTTGTAACTTCTCAGGATCTTCGAGATACGTCCTGACACTCCTGGATAATACGGAATGTAGGCGGATGATATGCCGACTTGCTTCGGAGGTCTTGGGTTGGAAGTAAGTTCTTGTGCCTGTAACAAGCATCTGTTTAGTACATGGGATGGATAACCGCATCTGGTTAAGTCCGCCTTCACACGGGAGATCTCGTTACGTCTAATTGTGTCGGTGCTGGAATGGCTCCAGGCCCTGGAGAACAGGGTGCGGGCAGTGCTACTGAGATGGCTTGGAGCGTGGCCGGACCCGTAGTTGGTGAATTGACCGCACCACATGGGTTTGCGGTATACTGAGGTCTCTAGATGTGGGCCTACGCGATGCACTAGCACGTCCAGAAACGGGAGCGAACCGTCCACCTCTGATTCTACGGTAAACTTGATGAAATTGGATAGAGAGTTGAGGTATTCTAGTAGTACCGTTTCAGAACCACGTGGTATTATGGTAAAAATATCGTCGACATATCTACACCACGTTGTAATAGGTGTAGGTGGGTTCTGGTGTATCTGCTTCTCCAGATCTTCCATGGCGATGTTAGCTACTACGGAACTGACAGGGGCACCCATAAGCAGTGCCATGTACTTGTTTGTAGAGTGAGTCTTCAAAGGTGAAGATGCTGCTAGAGAGGCATAGGTTGAGGGCGGTACAGATGTCATCAGTGGATAGTGACGTCCTGGATTGGAGGCTTAAGTCGCTCTCAAGGAGCCTTCTGGCGCAGTGCACGGCCTGTTGGACGGGAATCGAGGTGAATAAAGAAACCACGTCAAATGATGCCATGACAGAGTTATCAGGGATTGAAATGTCCTTAATGGTGTTAATGAATTCACTGCTGTTTTTAACGGTGTGAGATGTATTACCTATAAGAGGCGAGAGGAGGCTCGCGATGTGTTTGGACAGTTCATACGTTGGGGCACTGCAGCAAGACACTATAGGTCTGAGAGGAATACCCGGTTTATGGATCTTTGGTAATCCGTAGAATTGTGGTAGTTGGCAGCCAGTAGCACGCAGAAGATGGTGAGTCGCGGTCGGGATCTTCTTATCTTTAAGCCATGCGTGGACAAGTTTATTAACATTTGCTTCCAGACGTTTCAAGACTTTAACGGGAGGATCAGGTAGAGGTTCATATACGTTAGGATCGAGTAATAGGGCCAAGGCTTTCTCTCGGTAGGCTGATCGGTCCAGCACAACAGTCCGGCGCCCTTTATCAGCAGGAAGTACAACGATGGAGTTGTCTTTTCTTATAGATGACAGGGCGGCACGTTGGCGGTGGTTGAGGTTTGAGCACGTTTTTCGAGTGTTGCGGAGGACTGCGGCAGTCTTGAATCGGATCTCGTTGGCAGTTTCTTCGGGAAGGTTGGTAATACTGGCTTCTATGCCCATAGCGAGCTGTGTGATGGGAGGTTTCGATGGTATAACGGCGAATTTCATACCGTTTGATAAAACACTCAGCTGCTCATTGGACAGTTGTTTGTTACTTAGATTCAAGACGAAAGAAGTCGTGTCGTCTGAACGAGTGTTCGTCTTTAAGGAGTTAGTTTCTATGCTCAAGTTTATGAACTTGCGCTGTTGGCGTAAACGGTAGGTATCCGAGGTCTGACTAGCCCGATGGCAGATGGTATGTATAAGGTTTGTAAATACAATAGGCGAGACCTTACCTTGTATGTGTTGTAACAGTCTGGACTTGTTGTAGTCAGCGTTCCTGATTTCACGGTGGAGATGGGATATCCATAAATTTAACGTGCGCAGGCTGAAGTTAAAGCAGGCACGATCCATATGAGAGTTGTGGAACGGGGCTTTGTATCGGAACCCTTTAGGTATAATTCGATTGCTTTTGCATCTGTGGCGAAGCGTAAATGTTGCCTGTAGCGAGCTATTGAGAGGAAGCACTTTTGCAACTGTGCACAATCGTTGTAGGTATTATGGCCATAAAGTGATCGAATAGTGACAAATGGGCCTGGAGTACTGGGGGTCCATAGTTTAACAGATATTTATTTAAAGTATACCCAGTAAAATAAAATAAAATAAAATAAAATATTTCCAGAAGCTTTCGGAACTCGTGTCCCTTTCTCAACTGACAGAATTTTTAAATACATTACAAGCAAACTGTGGCACGTTACTCATTCGTCATTGTTGTAGCACGGACGTGTGCTGCCTTGCGCCAGTGATCATCCATCAATAAAACGGTTGTCTCCAGGATTGGATGTATACGCATGCCTTTCTGGCGATTTAATGCCTTAGGGTTGTTCATTATGTTTAGTGACTCTAGCCATAGGCGGTGGCGAAAGTGTCGCGCGTGGTCCACTATCTCAAAGTCGCGCTTGGGGTCAAGATCGTGGTTGGTAGCCCAAAAATGTTCTGCAAGCGCGGACTGGTCAGTTTCGGCAAGCCGGATTGCTCTGTCGTGTTCCGTGAGGCGATCCTGGAGACGTCTCGATGTCTCACCTACGTAGCAACTGTTACAGGCCCTACAGGTGATACGGTACACTACATTGCTGCGTAAGACAGGTGTGACAGGGGTCTTCACACTGGAGACAAGTGAACGTAGGTTCCTACCTGGTAATTGTACACATTTTATGTTGTAACTTCTCAGGATCTTCGAGATACGTCCTGACACTCCTGGATAATACGGAATGTAGGCGGATGATATGCCGACTTGCTTCGGAGGTCTTGGGTTGGAAGTAAGTTCTTGTGCCTGTAACAAGCATCTGTTTAGTACATGGGATGGATAACCGCATCTGGTTAAGTCCGCCTTCACACGGAGATCTCGTTACGTCTAATTGTGTCGGTGCTGGAATGGCTCCAGGCCCTGGAGAACAGGGTGCGGGCAGTGCTACTGAGATGGCTTGGAGCGTGGCAGGACCCGTAGTTGGTGAATTGACCGCACCACATGGGTTTGCGGTATACTGAGGTCTCTAGATGTGGGCCTACGCGATGCACTAGCACGTCCAGAAACGGGAGCGAACCGTCCACCTCTGATTCTACGGTAAACTTGATGAAATTGGATAGAGAGTTGAGGTATTCTAGTAGTACCGTTTCAGAACCACGTGGTATTATGGTAAAATATCGTCGACATATCTACACCACGTTGTAATAGGTGTAGGTGGGTTCTGGTGTATCTGCTTCTCCAGATCTTCCATGGCGATGTTAGCTACTACGGAACTGACAGGGGCACCCATAGCAGTGCCATGTACTTGTTTGTAGAGTGAGTCTTCAAAGGTGAAGATGCTGCTAGAGAGGCATAGGTTGAGGCGGTACAGATGTCATCAGTGGATAGTGACGTCCTGGATTGGAGGCTTAAGTCGCTCTCAAGGAGCCTTCTGGCGCAGTGCACGGCCTGTTGGACGGGAATCGAGGTGAATAAAGAAACCACGTCAAATGATGCCATGACAGAGTTATCAGGGATTGAAATGTCCTTAATGGTGTTAATGAATTCACTGCTGTTTTTAACGGTGTGAGATGTATTACCTATAAGAGGCGAGAGGAGGCTCGCGATGTGTTTGGACAGTTCATACGTTGGGGCACTGCAGCAAGACACTATAGGTCTGAGAGGAATACCCGGTTTATGGATCTTTGGTAATCCGTAGAATTGTGGTAGTTGGCAGCCAGTAGCACGCAGAAGATGGTGAGTCGCGGTCGGGATCTTCTTATCTTTAAGCCATGCGTGGACAAGTTTATTAACATTTGCTTCCAGACGTTTCAAGACTTTAACGGGAGGATCAGGTAGAGGTTCATATACGTTAGGATCGAGTAATAGGGCCAAGGCTTTCTCTCGGTAGGCTGATCGGTCCAGCACAACAGTCCGGCGCCCTTTATCAGCAGGAAGTACAACGATGGAGTTGTCTTTTCTTATAGATGACAGGGCGGGCACGTTGGCGGTGGTTGAGGTTTGAGCACGTTTTTCGAGTGTTGCGGAGGACTGCGGCAGTCTTGAATCGGATCTCGTTGGCAGTTTCTTCGGAAGGTTGGTAATACTGGCTTCTATGCCCATAGCGAGCTGTGTGATGGAGGTTTCGATGGTATAACGGCGAATTTCATACCGTTTGATAAAACACTCAGCTGCTCATTGGACAGTTGTTTGTTACTTAGATTCAAGACGAAAGAAGTCGTGTCGTCTGAACGAGTGTTCGTCTTTAAGGAGTTAGTTTCTATGCTCAAGTTTATGAACTTGCGCTGTTGGCGTAAACGGTAGGTATCCGAGGTCTGACTAGCCCGATGGCAGATGGTATGTATAAGGTTTGTAAATACAATAGGCGAGACCTTACCTTGTATGTGTTGTAACAGTCTGGACTTGTTGTAGTCAGCGTTCCTGATTTCACGGTGGAGATGGGATATCCATAAATTTAACGTGCGCAGGCTGAAGTTAAAGCAGGCACGATCCATATGAGAGTTGTGGAACGGGGCTTTGTATCGGAACCCTTTAGGTATAATTCGATTGCTTTTGCATCTGTGGGCGAAGCGTAAATGTTGCCTGTAGCGAGCTATTGAGAGGAAGCACTTTTGCAACTGTGCACAATCGTTGTAGGTATTATGGCCATAAAGTGATCGAATAGTGACAAATGGGCCTGGAGTACTGGGGTCCATAGTTTAACAGATATTTATTTAAAGTATACCCAGTAAAATAAAATAAAATAAAATAAAATATTTCCAGAAGCTTTCGGAACTCGTGTCCCTTTCTCAACTGACAGAATTTTTAAATACATTACAAGCAAACTGTGGCACGTTACTCATTCGTCATTGTTGTAGCACGGACGTGTGCTGCCTTGCGCCAGTGATCATCCATCAATAAAACGGTTGTCTCCAGGATTGGATGTATACGCATGCCTTTCTGGCGATTTAATGCCTTAGGGTTGTTCATTATGTTTAGTGACTCTAGCCATAGGCGGTGGCGAAAGTGTCGCGCGTGGTCCACTATCTCAAAGTCGCGCTTGGGGTCAAGATCGTGGTTGGTAGCCCAAAAATGTTCTGCAAGCGCGGACTGGTCAGTTTCGGCAAGCCGGATTGCTCTGTCGTGTTCCGTGAGGCGATCCTGGAGACGTCTCGATGTCTCACCTACGTAGCAACTGTTACAGGCCCTACAGGTGATACGGTACACTACATTGCTGCGTAAGACAGGTGTGACAGGGGTCTTCACACTGGAGACAAGTGAACGTAGGTTCCTACCTGGTAATTGTACACATTTTATGTTGTAACTTCTCAGGATCTTCGAGATACGTCCTGACACTCCTGGATAATACGGAATGTAGGCGGATGATATGCCGACTTGCTTCGGAGGTCTTGGGTTGGAAGTAAGTTCTTGTGCCTGTAACAAGCATCTGTTTAGTACATGGGATGGATAACCGCATCTGGTTAAGTCCGCCTTCACACGGGAGATCTCGTTACGTCTAATTGTGTCGGTGCTGGAATGGCTCCAGGCCCTGGAGAACAGGGTGCGGGCAGTGCTACTGAGATGGCTTGGAGCGTGGCCGGACCCGTAGTTGGTGAATTGACCGCACCACATGGGTTTGCGGTATACTGAGGTCTCTAGATGTGGGCCTACGCGATGCACTAGCACGTCCAGAAACGGGAGCGAACCGTCCACCTCTGATTCTACGGTAAACTTGATGAAATTGGATAGAGAGTTGAGGTATTCTAGTAGTACCGTTTCAGAACCACGTGGTATTATGGTAAAAATATCGTCGACATATCTACACCACGTTGTAATAGGTGTAGGTGGGTTCTGGTGTATCTGCTTCTCCAGATCTTCCATGGCGATGTTAGCTACTACGGAACTGACAGGGGCACCCATAGCAGTGCCATGTACTTGTTTGTAGAGTGAGTCTTCAAAGGTGAAGATGCTGCTAGAGAGGCATAGGTTGAGGGCGGTACAGATGTCATCAGTGGATAGTGACGTCCTGGATTGGAGGCTTAAGTCGCTCTCAAGGAGCCTTCTGGCGCAGTGCACGGCCTGTTGGACGGGAATCGAGGTGAATAAAGAAACCACGTCAAATGATGCCATGACAGAGTTATCAGGGATTGAAATGTCCTTAATGGTGTTAATGAATTCACTGCTGTTTTTAACGGTGTGAGATGTATTACCTATAAGAGGCGAGAGGAGGCTCGCGATGTGTTTGGACAGTTCATACGTTGGGGCACTGCAGCAAGACACTATAGGTCTGAGAGGAATACCCGGTTTATGGATCTTTGGTAATCCGTAGAAACGTATGTCGACGATATTTTTACCATAATACCACGTGGTTCTGATGACATCTGTACCGCCCTCAACCTATGCCTCTCTAGCAGCATCTTCACCTTTGAAGACTCACTCTACAAACAAGTACATGGCACTGCTATGGGTGCCCCTGTCAGTTCCGTAGTAGCTAACATCGCCATGGAAGATCTGGAGAAGCAGATACACCAGAACCCACCTACACCTATTACAACGTGGTGTAGATATGTCGACGATATTTTTACCATAATACCACGTGGTTCTGAAACGGTACTACTAGAATACCTCAACTCTCTATCCAATTTCATCAAGTTTACCGTAGAATCAGAGGTGGACGGTTCGCTCCCGTTTCTGGACGTGCTAGTGCATCGCGTAGGCCCACATCTAGAGACCTCAGTATACCGCAAACCCATGTGGTGCGGTCAATTCACCAACTACGGGTCCGGCCACGCTCCAAGCCATCTCAGTAGCACTGCCCGCACCCTGTTCTCCAGGGCCTGGAGCCATTCCAGCACCGACACAATTAGACGTAACGAGATCTCCCGTGTGAAGGCGGACTTAACCAGATGCGGTTATCCATCCCATGTACTAAACAGATGCTTGTTACAGGCACAAGAACTTACTTCCAACCCAAGACCTCCGAAGCAAGTCGGCATATCATCCGCCTACATTCCGTATTATCCAGGAGTGTCAGGACGTATCTCGAAGATCCTGAGAAGTTACAACATAAAATGTGTACAATTACCAGGTAGGAACCTACGTTCACTTGTCTCCAGTGTGAAGACCCCTGTCACACCTGTCTTACGCAGCAATGTAGTGTACCGTATCACCTGTAGGGCCTGTAACAGTTGCTACGTAGGTGAGACATCGAGACGTCTCCAGGATCGCCTCACGGAACACGACAGAGCAATCCGGCTTGCCGAAACTGACCAGTCCGCGCTTGCAGAACATTTTTGGGCTACCAACCACGATCTTGACCCCAAGCGCGACTTTGAGATAGTGGACCACGCGCGACACTTTCGCCACCGCCTATGGCTAGAGTCACTAAACATAATGAACAACCCTAAGGCATTAAATCGCCAGAAAGGCATGCGTATACATCCAATCCTGGAGACAACCGTTTTATTGATGGATGATCACTGGCGCAAGGCAGCACACGTCCGTGCTACAACAATGACGAATGAGTAACGTGCCACAGTTTGCTTGTAATGTATTTAAAAATTCTGTCAGTTGAGAAAGGGACACGAGTTCCGAAAGCTTCTGGAAATATTTTATTTTATTTTATTTTATTTTACTGGGTATACTTTAAATAAATATCTGTTAAACTATGGACCCCAGTACTCCAGGCCCATTTGTCACTATTCGATCACTTTATGGCCATAATACCTACAACGATTGTGCACAGTTGCAAAAGTGCTTCCTCTCAATAGCTCGCTACAGGCAACATTTACGCTTCGCCCACAGATGCAAAAGCAATCGAATTATACCTAAAGGGTTCCGATACAAAGCCCCGTTCCACAACTCTCATATGGATCGTGCCTGCTTTAACTTCAGCCTGCGCACGTTAAATTTATGGATATCCCATCTCCACCGTGAAATCAGGAACGCTGACTACAACAAGTCCAGACTGTTACAACACATACAAGGTAAGGTCTCGCCTATTGTATTTACAAACCTTATACATACCATCTGCCATCGGGCTAGTCAGACCTCGGATACCTACCGTTTACGCCAACAGCGCAAGTTCATAAACTTGAGCATAGAAACTAACTCCTTAAAGACGAACACTCGTTCAGACGACACGACTTCTTTCGTCTTGAATCTAAGTAACAAACAACTGTCCAATGAGCAGCTGAGTGTTTTATCAAACGGTATGAAATTCGCCGTTATACCATCGAAACCTCCCATCACACAGCTCGCTATGGGCATAGAAGCCAGTATTACCAACCTTCCCGAAGAAACTGCCAACGAGATCCGATTCAAGACTGCCGCAGTCCTCCGCAACACTCGAAAAACGTGCTCAAACCTCAACCACCGCCAACGTGCCGCCCTGTCATCTATAAGAAAAGACAACTCCATCGTTGTACTTCCTGCTGATAAAGGGCGCCGGACTGTTGTGCTGGACCGATCAGCCTACCGAGAGAAAGCCTTGGCCCTATTACTCGATCCTAACGTATATGAACCTCTACCTGATCCTCCCGTTAAAGTCTTGAAACGTCTGGAAGCAAATGTTAATAAACTTGTCCACGCATGGCTTAAAGATAAGAAGATCCCGACCGCGACTCACCATCTTCTGCGTGCTACTGGCTGCCAACTACCACAATTCTACGGATTACCAAAGATCCATAAACCGGGTATTCCTCTCAGACCTATAGTGTCTTGCTGCAGTGCCCCAACGTATGAACTGTCCAAACACATCGCGAGCCTCCTCTCGCCTCTTATAGGTAATACATCTCACACCGTTAAAAACAGCAGTGAATTCATTAACACCATTAAGGACATTTCAATCCCTGATAACTCTGTCATGGCATCATTTGACGTGGTTTCTTTATTCACCTCGATTCCCGTCCAACAGGCCGTGCACTGCGCCAGAAGGCTCCTTGAGAGCGACTTAAGCCTCCAATCCAGGACGTCACTATCCACTGATGACATCTGTACCGCCCTCAACCTATGCCTCTCTAGCAGCATCTTCACCTTTGAAGACTCACTCTACAAACAAGTACATGGCACTGCTATGGGTGCCCCTGTCAGTTCCGTAGTAGCTAACATCGCCATGGAAGATCTGGAGAAGCAGATACACCAGAACCCACCTACACCTATTGCAACGTGGTGTAGATATGTCGACGATATTTTTACCATAATACCACGTGGTTCTGAAACGGTACTACTAGAATACCTCAACTCTCTATCCAATTTCATCAAGTTTACCGTAGAATCAGAGGTGGACGGTTCGCTCCCGTTTCTGGACGTGCTAGTGCATCGCGTAGGCCCACATCTAGAGACCTCAGTATACCGCAAACCCATGTGGTGCGGTCAATTCACCAACTACGGGTCCGGCCACGCTCCAAGCCATCTCAGTAGCACTGCCCGCACCCTGTTCTCCAGGGCCTGGAGCCATTCCAGCACCGACACAATTAGACGTAACGAGATCTCCCGTGTGAAGGCGGACTTAACCAGATGCGGTTATCCATCCCATGTACTAAACAGATGCTTGTTACAGGCACAAGAACTTACTTCCAACCCAAGACCTCCGAAGCAAGTCGGCATATCATCCGCCTACATTCCGTATTATCCAGGAGTGTCAGGACGTATCTCGAAGATCCTGAGAAGTTACAACATAAAATGTGTACAATTACCAGGTAGGAACCTACGTTCACTTGTCTCCAGTGTGAAGACCCCTGTCACACCTGTCTTACGCAGCAATGTAGTGTACCGTATCACCTGTAGGGCCTGTAACAGTTGCTACGTAGGTGAGACATCGAGACGTCTCCAGGATCGCCTCACGGAACACGACAGAGCAATCCGGCTTGCCGAAACTGACCAGTCCGCGCTTGCAGAACATTTTTGGGCTACCAACCACGATCTTGACCCCAAGCGCGACTTTGAGATAGTGGACCACGCGCGACACTTTCGCCACCGCCTATGGCTAGAGTCACTAAACATAATGAACAACCCTAAGGCATTAAATCGCCAGAAAGGCATGCGTATACATCCAATCCTGGAGACAACCGTTTTATTGATGGATGATCACTGGCGCAAGGCAGCACACGTCCGTGCTACAACAATGACGAATGAGTAACGTGCCACAGTTTGCTTGTAATGTATTTAAAAATTCTGTCAGTTGAGAAAGGGACACGAGTTCCGAAAGCTTCTGGAAATATTTTATTTTATTTTATTTTATTTTACTGGGTATACTTTAAATAAATATCTGTTAAACTATGGACCCCAGTACTCCAGGCCCATTTGTCACTATTCGATCACTTTATGGCCATAATACCTACAACGATTGTGCACAGTTGCAAAAGTGCTTCCTCTCAATAGCTCGCTACAGGCAACATTTACGCTTCGCCCACAGATGCAAAAGCAATCGAATTATACCTAAAGGGTTCCGATACAAAGCCCCGTTCCACAACTCTCATATGGATCGTGCCTGCTTTAACTTCAGCCTGCGCACGTTAAATTTATGGATATCCCATCTCCACCGTGAAATCAGGAACGCTGACTACAACAAGTCCAGACTGTTACAACACATACAAGGTAAGGTCTCGCCTATTGTATTTACAAACCTTATACATACCATCTGCCATCGGGCTAGTCAGACCTCGGATACCTACCGTTTACGCCAACAGCGCAAGTTCATAAACTTGAGCATAGAAACTAACTCCTTAAAGACGAACACTCGTTCAGACGACACGACTTCTTTCGTCTTGAATCTAAGTAACAAACAACTGTCCAATGAGCAGCTGAGTGTTTTATCAAACGGTATGAAATTCGCCGTTATACCATCGAAACCTCCCATCACACAGCTCGCTATGGGCATAGAAGCCAGTATTACCAACCTTCCCGAAGAAACTGCCAACGAGATCCGATTCAAGACTGCCGCAGTCCTCCGCAACACTCGAAAAACGTGCTCAAACCTCAACCACCGCCAACGTGCCGCCCTGTCATCTATAAGAAAAGACAACTCCATCGTTGTACTTCCTGCTGATAAAGGGCGCCGGACTGTTGTGCTGGACCGATCAGCCTACCGAGAGAAAGCCTTGGCCCTATTACTCGATCCTAACGTATATGAACCTCTACCTGATCCTCCCGTTAAAGTCTTGAAACGTCTGGAAGCAAATGTTAATAAACTTGTCCACGCATGGCTTAAAGATAAGAAGATCCCGACCGCGACTCACCATCTTCTGCGTGCTACTGGCTGCCAACTACCACAATTCTACGGATTACCAAAGATCCATAAACCGGGTATTCCTCTCAGACCTATAGTGTCTTGCTGCAGTGCCCCAACGTATGAACTGTCCAAACACATCGCGAGCCTCCTCTCGCCTCTTATAGGTAATACATCTCACACCGTTAAAAACAGCAGTGAATTCATTAACACCATTAAGGACATTTCAATCCCTGATAACTCTGTCATGGCATCATTTGACGTGGTTTCTTTATTCACCTCGATTCCCGTCCAACAGGCCGTGCACTGCGCCAGAAGGCTCCTTGAGAGCGACTTAAGCCTCCAATCCAGGACGTCACTATCCACTGATGACATCTGTACCGCCCTCAACCTATGCCTCTCTAGCAGCATCTTCACCTTTGAAGACTCACTCTACAAACAAGTACATGGCACTGCTATGGGTGCCCCTGTCAGTTCCGTAGTAGCTAACATCGCCATGGAAGATCTGGAGAAGCAGATACACCAGAACCCACCTACACCTATTACAACGTGGTGTAGATATGTCGACGATATTTTTACCATAATACCACGTGGTTCTGAAACGGTACTACTAGAATACCTCAACTCTCTATCCAATTTCATCAAGTTTACCGTAGAATCAGAGGTGGACGGTTCGCTCCCGTTTCTGGACGTGCTAGTGCATCGCGTAGGCCCACATCTAGAGACCTCAGTATACCGCAAACCCATGTGGTGCGGTCAATTCACCAACTACGGGTCCGGCCACGCTCCAAGCCATCTCAGTAGCACTGCCCGCACCCTGTTCTCCAGGGCCTGGAGCCATTCCAGCACCGACACAATTAGACGTAACGAGATCTCCCGTGTGAAGGCGGACTTAACCAGATGCGGTTATCCATCCCATGTACTAAACAGATGCTTGTTACAGGCACAAGAACTTACTTCCAACCCAAGACCTCCGAAGCAAGTCGGCATATCATCCGCCTACATTCCGTATTATCCAGGAGTGTCAGGACGTATCTCGAAGATCCTGAGAAGTTACAACATAAAATGTGTACAATTACCAGGTAGGAACCTACGTTCACTTGTCTCCAGTGTGAAGACCCCTGTCACACCTGTCTTACGCAGCAATGTAGTGTACCGTATCACCTGTAGGGCCTGTAACAGTTGCTACGTAGGTGAGACATCGAGACGTCTCCAGGATCGCCTCACGGAACACGACAGAGCAATCCGGCTTGCCGAAACTGACCAGTCCGCGCTTGCAGAACATTTTTGGGCTACCAACCACGATCTTGACCCCAAGCGCGACTTTGAGATAGTGGACCACGCGCGACACTTTCGCCACCGCCTATGGCTAGAGTCACTAAACATAATGAACAACCCTAAGGCATTAAATCGCCAGAAAGGCATGCGTATACATCCAATCCTGGAGACAACCGTTTTATTGATGGATGATCACTGGCGCAAGGCAGCACACGTCCGTGCTACAACAATGACGAATGAGTAACGTGCCACAGTTTGCTTGTAATGTATTTAAAAATTCTGTCAGTTGAGAAAGGGACACGAGTTCCGAAAGCTTCTGGAAATATTTTATTTTATTTTATTTTATTTTACTGGGTATACTTTAAATAAATATCTGTTAAACTATGGACCCCAGTACTCCAGGCCCATTTGTCACTATTCGATCACTTTATGGCCATAATACCTACAACGATTGTGCACAGTTGCAAAAAGTGCTTCCTCTCAATAGCTCGCTACAGGCAACATTTACGCTTCGCCCACAGATGCAAAAGCAATCGAATTATACCTAAAGGGTTCCGATACAAAGCCCCGTTCCACAACTCTCATATGGATCGTGCCTGCTTTAACTTCAGCCTGCGCACGTTAAATTTATGGATATCCCATCTCCACCGTGAAATCAGGAACGCTGACTACAACAAGTCCAGACTGTTACAACACATACAAGGTAAGGTCTCGCCTATTGTATTTACAAACCTTATACATACCATCTGCCATCGGGCTAGTCAGACCTCGGATACCTACCGTTTACGCCAACAGCGCAAGTTCATAAACTTGAGCATAGAAACTAACTCCTTAAAGACGAACACTCGTTCAGACGACACGACTTCTTTCGTCTTGAATCTAAGTAACAAACAACTGTCCAATGAGCAGCTGAGTGTTTTATCAAACGGTATGAAATTCGCCGTTATACCATCGAAACCTCCCATCACACAGCTCGCTATGGGCATAGAAGCCAGTATTACCAACCTTCCCGAAGAAACTGCCAACGAGATCCGATTCAAGACTGCCGCAGTCCTCCGCAACACTCGAAAAACGTGCTCAAACCTCAACCACCGCCAACGTGCCGCCCTGTCATCTATAAGAAAAGACAACTCCATCGTTGTACTTCCTGCTGATAAAGGGCGCCGGACTGTTGTGCTGGACCGATCAGCCTACCGAGAGAAAGCCTTGGCCCTATTACTCGATCCTAACGTATATGAACCTCTACCTGATCCTCCCGTTAAAGTCTTGAAACGTCTGGAAGCAAATGTTAATAAACTTGTCCACGCATGGCTTAAAGATAAGAAGATCCCGACCGCGACTCACCATCTTCTGCGTGCTACTGGCTGCCAACTACCACAATTCTACGGATTACCAAAGATCCATAAACCGGGTATTCCTCTCAGACCTATAGTGTCTTGCTGCAGTGCCCCAACGTATGAACTGTCCAAACACATCGCGAGCCTCCTCTCGCCTCTTATAGGTAATACATCTCACACCGTTAAAAACAGCAGTGAATTCATTAACACCATTAAGGACATTTCAATCCCTGATAACTCTGTCATGGCATCATTTGACGTGGTTTCTTTATTCACCTCGATTCCCGTCCAACAGGCCGTGCACTGCGCCAGAAGGCTCCTTGAGAGCGACTTAAGCCTCCAATCCAGGACGTCACTATCCACTGATGACATCTGTACCGCCCTCAACCTATGCCTCTCTAGCAGCATCTTCACCTTTGAAGACTCACTCTACAAACAAGTACATGGCACTGCTATGGGTGCCCCTGTCAGTTCCGTAGTAGCTAACATCGCCATGGAAGATCTGGAGAAGCAGATACACCAGAACCCACCTACACCTATTACAACGTGGTGTAGATATGTCGACGATATTTTTACCATAATACCACGTGGTTCTGAAACGGTACTACTAGAATACCTCAACTCTCTATCCAATTTCATCAAGTTTACCGTAGAATCAGAGGTGGACGGTTCGCTCCCGTTTCTGGACGTGCTAGTGCATCGCGTAGGCCCACATCTAGAGACCTCAGTATACCGCAAACCCATGTGGTGCGGTCAATTCACCAACTACGGGTCCGGCCACGCTCCAAGCCATCTCAGTAGCACTGCCCGCACCCTGTTCTCCAGGGCCTGGAGCCATTCCAGCACCGACACAATTAGACGTAACGAGATCTCCCGTGTGAAGGCGGACTTAACCAGATGCGGTTATCCATCCCATGTACTAAACAGATGCTTGTTACAGGCACAAGAACTTACTTCCAACCCAAGACCTCCGAAGCAAGTCGGCATATCATCCGCCTACATTCCGTATTATCCAGGAGTGTCAGGACGTATCTCGAAGATCCTGAGAAGTTACAACATAAAATGTGTACAATTACCAGGTAGGAACCTACGTTCACTTGTCTCCAGTGTGAAGACCCCTGTCACACCTGTCTTACGCAGCAATGTAGTGTACCGTATCACCTGTAGGGCCTGTAACAGTTGCTACGTAGGTGAGACATCGAGACGTCTCCAGGATCGCCTCACGGAACACGACAGAGCAATCCGGCTTGCCGAAACTGACCAGTCCGCGCTTGCAGAACATTTTTGGGCTACCAACCACGATCTTGACCCCAAGCGCGACTTTGAGATAGTGGACCACGCGCGACACTTTCGCCACCGCCTATGGCTAGAGTCACTAAACATAATGAACAACCCTAAGGCATTAAATCGCCAGAAAGGCATGCGTATACATCCAATCCTGGAGACAACCGTTTTATTGATGGATGATCACTGGCGCAAGGCAGCACACGTCCGTGCTACAACAATGACGAATGAGTAACGTGCCACAGTTTGCTTGTAATGTATTTAAAAATTCTGTCAGTTGAGAAAGGGACACGAGTTCCGAAAGCTTCTGGAAATATTTTATTTTATTTTATTTTATTTTACTGGGTATACTTTAAATAAATATCTGTTAAACTATGGACCCCAGTACTCCAGGCCCATTTGTCACTGAATATAACGACTTTAAAATATTATTATTCTTGAATAGGAATTGTTTTGTTTACATGTAACCCAGACGCATAGCATACAGGCACATACGTTTGGAATAATATTGTAGGATAATTGCCAGGCTCGTCTTTCCAGTTTAGTTACAACCGGTTTCCTTCGAAATTGAATCGCAATATTTATAAAACTATATCATAATATATATGAGGTGTGGCAATACATTTCCAGTCTGGTGCAACAAAAAGACCACGAAGTGAAGGAGCTCAAAAATGGTTTTATATTTGTTCAAAATTAGCACCACTTGATTGAATGCATTCATTACAACGTTCTAAAAGTTTTTTAACAGAGTCAGTCCAAAGAGATGATGTTCGGTTCGGCCGTTACGTTTTTCTTTATAATCTGAACATCCTGAAATCTCTTTCCTTTGAAAGCACTTTTCACCTTGGGAAAGAGGAAGAAGTCCTTTGGCATTGGATCGAGAGAGCAGGGTAGATGATCTATACCATGCCATGTTTGTTCAGAAACGTCTTAACAAATGCGGAATGGGTGGGGGCATTGTCGTGAAACAAAACCAGCTGCCTTTCTCTCTAAATTGCAGCATCACGGAAAATGCATTTCAATAGTGTTTGAAGCACCTGTACGTAGAATGCTGCATTAACACTCTTCCTTTCAGGTACAGATTCCTTGTGAATCACATCCTGTTTGTCGAAAAACATGTTGAGCATTGTCTTGATCCTGGACTTCTGTAAACTAAACCTTTTGGGCCTTCGTGATGATTTTGAAATCCACTTCATGCTCTGATGCTTCGTCTCCTGGTCGTACTGAAACACCCAACACTCCCTCTCTCAGACTCCCAGCCATCGCTGTAGCACAGTTATTAGTGTAGCTATCCATACATAACTGTTGAAATAAGCCTGGGTTAAATTCCTATTGCTAGCCGAAACAGAGTTGCCCAGTAAGGTAGTCTCTAAGAGAGAGGGGGGGGGGGGTCGACTGTTGTTTCTTCTATAAATAAATTGAGTTTTTATCCATTAAAACTAGTAGACTTTCCATAGACTGCAGGCAACTTGCAAACACAAAATATGGCCTAACGTAGCTGAGTGGTCAGGAGCGCAAGTGCAGGAGCACACGCTCTTTGAGTGGACCGGGATTCAATACGATTAACACTAAATACGATTAATTTTGTATTGATTGATTTATTGTAAACTCCATTGACCTGTTGGTCGTGCTGGAGTGTAAACAAGAATACTGAATACGGCTGCTGACGCCTCAAGGCCTTTAATTGACTGGATGCATATGCCAATCAAGGTAATCCAACTCAGGACAATAATTTACAAAATATTAGTGGGTGAGTGCTTTCTGTTGTTGGTGTTCACTGCGCACTAGATATTGGTTAATATGTTTTATAATTAGATACTTCTCTATTTGCATGCCAAATTAAGTAATACCATCATCTCCTTACAAAATTATGTGAATTAAGAAACAATAATTTTCATTTTCCGTTAAGAGATTTTTTTTTTTTTTGTTTAGTTGAAATAAAAATATAATTAAATGACAATAGTAATTCTTCCATTGTTTCTCTCAGTTTTCAATTAGCGTTACTAGAGGCAAATGATGCAAGAAAGCAAGCTTATACAGCATCATCAAAAATAAATAAATAATAACAATATATATATATATATATATATATATATATATATATACTGCTCCACAAAATTAACAGAACACGTAGAAAACGTGGTGTAACTCGTGCAGATGGTGAAGCTGGATAAAATTTACTATGGTGGTGTACCATAGAGTAATAAGGAAATGAGGAGACAGCAAGAAAAAACCAAAAATTTTGTATCGACATTACAGAAATCGATACAAGATGCTCAAAAATATGGTAACGTGACATCAGTACGAGGTATGATCCCCTCCAACGGCTAAACAGGCCTGAGCGGTGAACCATGCTCGATATGAGGGTGTCTAAAAGATTCTGTGGCAACAAATCCCATTCTTTCGCCAGCGCACACCTTAGCTCACAAAGAGACCGAAGAGTTGGCTGTCGGCATGCAACGCGGCGCCCAAGGGCGTCTAACACATGCTCGATCGGATTTAAGTCTGGTAATCATGCTGGCCACGGCGTCATTGGATATTTTTTCAGTTTCAAGATGTTCCTCCACCACTTCAGCTCTATGCGCAAAGGCGTTGTCGTGCGTGAAAAGAAAATCTGGGCCAACTGAATCCCTAAAAAGTCGCACATAGGGCTCAAGGATCTGTTCTCGGTAGCTCTGTAAAAAACGTAAAGATAGGTGCTGCCGTTGATCATTATTACGCCCCACAGCAGAACACCACCTCCACCGTAGTACCCCTTTCTCTGATGTTGGATTGGTGGTACCGCATTCCTCGTTATCTCCAGATAATATAACGTCTTTAATATGTTTGTAGGCCAAAGAGGGACTCATCAGAGAACAGCACTGTACCCCACTTGTCAGAGCTCGAAGTCACATATTCATGGCACCAGTTTCAACAAGCTCTGCGGTGGTTTGGGGTTATGGGACACAAACCACTGGTTTCCTTGCATAGAGTCCACTTGAATTGAGCCTTCTTACCATAGTCCGATCGGAAATGTTTTCACCTGTGGCCGCAGAGACAGTTGGTGACAAGGCGTCGTAGGGTTCCGTCTTGCTGTTAGAGCCAGGTAGCGGTCTGTTCTCGTTGATGTAGCCCTCTGGCGACCTTGGCCAGTATTCTTGTACTGGTTCCTGGCTCCCGAAACTGCTTCCATAGTGCCGAGACGACACTGCATGACACATTAAGCAAAAATGCAACTGCTCGACCTCAAGTCGACCAACGGCCCGCCATCTCAAAGAATCATCTAAACGACGATGACTTTCCATCCCGAGTACTGGAGATGTGGCTATCCCACTGAACCAAAAAACGAGAATAAATTGATGTGGTCGCAACCCGTGTTTTTATAGGCATGAATAATTTGCATATAGTGTGGCTCTGTAAGGTGGTGGCTCGATTTCTATTGGATATTCGGAATTTGCATTCCAGGATGTCTATTATAACAAATGAACAATTTTTTTATGAAAAACATTTTGTTCTGTTAATTTTGTTGAGCAGTGTGTGTGCGTGTATATACACCGATGAGCCAAAACATTATGACCACCTACCTAATATGATTTTGGTTCTCCACGTGCAGCCAAAACAGCTCATACCCGGCGAGGCATGGACGCTACAAGCTTTTTAAATGTGTCTTGTTGATATCTGGTACCAACATGTAACCAGCAGATCGTTTAACTCCTGTAAGGTCTGTGGTTGAGACTCCACAGATCGGAGTTCCTGTTCCAACAAAAACCACAGATGCTCGATGGGATTGATGCCTGGAGAATTTGGAGGCCAGGGCAATACCTGGCCTCCAAATTCTCCAGTCTCGAACAATCTGGGCAGTGTGCCATGGCGCATTATCCTGCTGAAAGATGGCACCGCCAGAGGGGAAGACCGGTGCCATGAAAGGGTGTATCTGGTCAGCAATGATGTTTAGGTGGGTGGTAGACGTCAGAGTGCCTGGCACATGGATGACTGGACCCAAAGTATGACACCGCCGTCACCGGCTTGTTTTCATCCCACGGTACATCCAGGCGCCATCACTTCCCCGGGTAAACGATGCACACGTACCCGGCCGTTCACATGGTACAACAGGAAACGTGTTGCACCACGTTTCCTGCTTCATCGGACCAGACGACCTTCCAATCACTCAAGGTCCAGTTTCGATGCTCGCGTGCCCATTCCCCACACCGGGTGAACCGGTGTGGGGAATGGGCATGTGGTTATCGGATATTCGGATCAGGTTGCGGCTACGCAGTCCCATTTTCAGCAGGGTTCGATGTACTGTGTGTTGTGACACATTATTCCCGTCACCAGCATTCCATTTACCGACGATTTGCGCCACAGTCGCCCTTCTGTTGCGACGACCATCCGGGAGAGCTTTCTCTCACCTCGAGCATCAATGAGCCGTGGTCGTCCAACACCTCGCCGGCGGTTCGTGGGTTTCCCCTCCTCGGACCACTTTCGGTAGGTACTAACCACGGCTGACCTTGAGCATCCCACTAACCGTGCCGTTTCGGATATGCTCCGACTGTCTGCGCGGTAGCACAGTGGTATCGTCACCGTCCTCCCCACACCGGGTGGAAAAGGCCCGGATTCGAATCCCGTCGATGACGCGAGGAATTTAATGGGCTTTTTCACTCCGTGGCTGAGTTAGTCGATCTTCGGCGTAGATAGCAAGGTTTTTTTTCCCCAGAAACTGGGGTTTTTCGTCCAGCAAACAGACAAATCGACCATAGCACCCACGCAATTAACAGACATAAGACACAGCACGGCAGATGAATTTAATTATTCGGGAGGCCTAAATTATAATAGTTTGTTTTTTTTTTTTTTTTGGATATATTCTGACCCAGTCGGCTGGCCGTTACAATTTGGCCTTTGTCAAACTCGCTTAAGTCCGCTGCCTTTCCTATCTGAAGAACAAGAGTAACATTGATTAATGGAGCTCACTATCAAGTGTTTTTATACTGTGTCCCGACCCGTGCACGCGCCGCAGTTCATCTGCAGTTGTTTTGATTTGCATAGTAACTCGCTGGTCATAATGTTTTGGCTCATCGGTGTGTGTACTGTGTGATTGTAAAATAAGTTTACCTATTCAGGAGACCCTAGTGTCAAAACGGTTAGAGATAGCTTTGTGAAAATCGGTGGGTATGTCATTTAGGGTATGTGGAAGCGATGTGTAGAAGAAAAAAAAATTGTTCAAAGTTCTGCCACCAGGGGAGAAATTGTCACTGTAAACATGAGATGGAATACTAATCTTTGGATTAGATTTTAATATCAGAACTTAGAAATCTACAGATATTGTTCTGTGTGCTTCCCTTCACTTGAGATGACATTCTGAAAACGGAGGACTGCGTGCGACACAGTTTCGCGTACCATCTCATTGGGGATGTTGGCTACATGATCTTTAATGCTTACTTTCAAATCGACAAGCTTTTGTATGCCGCCACGGTAAACTCTGTCTTTCAGGTATCCCCATAGCCAGAAATCACAGGGATTGAGATCTGCTGATCAGGCTGGCCAGAACTGCGAAACGCCTTTAGAAATGATGCGATCATTTCCGAATGTTGAACGGAGCAGTTCCTTCACTTGTCGACCAACATGGGGAGATGCACCATCTTGCATGAACACTACGGTCTCCAAGCATTGCCTTTCTTGCAGAGCGGAAATAATGTGATCTTTTAGAAGAGCGCAGTACCGTGCACTATTTACCGTACACCTTACGGGGGCGGCCATGAGGTGTAGACTCTTCAAAGAAAAATGTTCCGATTATAAACTCTGTTGTGAATCCACACCATGCTGTAACGCATGGACTTTGTAGTGTTCTTTCATGCACAGCAGATGGACGAGAATATTCGGCAGTTTTGTGCATTTACAGCCCCATGAAGAGTGAAATGTGCCTCATCAGACTACAAGATCATTCGAGCCCATGTGTTGTCTCAAGTTCCATTCGAGCCAGAAATCGTAGAGCAGTCTATTCGTTGTTGCTGATGACAAAACTTTAGTTCTTGCACTACATGAATCTTGTACGGGAACTAACGTTAAATTATTTGAAGCACTTTACGCACAGTAGACCAAGGAGGGTTCAAGTCTCTTGACACACCTCTGGCAAGCACTACCGTCTGGTAGTGTTTCGCATTCTGCCCATTGCAACCGCCACTTCATCCGCTACCTCCGTTCCGATATGCGGTCGTCCCCTGCCTAGAATTACACCTACCTCCCCGGTCGGTCGCTTCAAATTTCTTTATTAGTTTTCGAAGCCACACTGATGTCAAAAGTCCTTTAAGCAAACCTTTTTAAGTTTCTGGTATTCACGTAGTGCTGCATTAGCGTTACTATTATTCTGGTAGAACAGTTTTACTAAAAGAGCACGTTCCTGTTTTGTAAGAGCCATAATGGATATTTATGGTGGCGTTGGCCTTTCTGCTTTTATCTAACAGGATGTCATTTGCGTAAGTAGCGTGTCTTGAAGTAAATGACAACTTTTACATATGTGCAGCGCCGTTTTCTCCTGGTGGCGGAAATTTGAACTATTTTTTCTTCTACAAATCGCTTCCCTTCCCTCCTTTTTTTGTAATTTAAAAAATAATGTTAATTTAAAAAAATATTTACTTATTTGAAACAGATAAAATTACTGGTCAGGACGGATTAATGCCATCAGAGTTGATTTAACATTACATTTGCCTCAGAATATATGAATATTTATTTAATTCAATAGATATTGGCTGGTGCAGCATAAGCCTCAGGCTTCCTTGCACAATATGGCTAATAATAATAATAATAATAATATCCATAAAATGGAGGTGAATATCCACAACCTACAAAGAACCCTATCAGCCTCTATATATAGATAAAGCCAATCAAAATCATAATAATTCCATATTTACAAATACAGAAAAATACCAAATTTTAACAGTTATTGTTGAAATAGGCTTACATCGAAAGGCACGTCATCATATATATATATTACTAAAGAGGATGGATAGGTATTCTTCCTTATATTTATTCAAAATATCTATGCTCCAACAATCAACTACTACCCAGTCTGAAAGCAAATATCCGCACATCTAACCTGCAATCATTCTTTCTCAATATTTCTTCCCCACACCCCCCCATATGTGTTGTCTCAGCAAGAGGAGAGATTCCATCAACATTTAGCTTATTCAGTCCTTTCAATATATAAAAACATCTCATTCAGATCGGTGTCTACTATCTGATGCTGAAATTTGTAGAACTGAAGACTTTCGTGATAGGAGAACCCTTTTGTTTCTCCCTCACTAATCTCGTTACTCTTCTCTTCATCCATTCCAACAGATCCACACCCTTCCTAAAATGAGATTTCCAGACCTGGAATACGAATAAGATGGAAATGTACAGTAACTTTTCAGATTTTTCAATTATTTTTTTCATAATACTTTAAGAACTTCCAGTTCTTAAAGGAATATATGAAGTCAATTGGGGAAATCCTTAACATCAAAAGAATTCCTTCCCTGTATTTCTTACAAAAAATAACAGTGGCCGTATTTTTCTGGTTGTTGCATCTGGAGTGGAGGAGGTGAATGCTTGTTTCCACTATTATTATGAGTCTTCTTATTCTCAAGAAAACGTTACTTGAAAATGTGAAGGTACAACTTAATGTGAGCGTTGTGTTTTTTTCCAGTGCATAACAGTTAAGGAATCGATAGCCTGGGGGGGAGATCACACTGTATATTATAAAATGGGTAGTATCCAAAGAAATTTCTGCAGCCAGATCTTTAATACAGGAGAGGGGAGGCAGCTGCGATGAACTCAGGTAAACCTTGAGCTCAGTTAACTGTAGTTATTATATGATATTTGATGCTAATGGGGGAAGTGTTTTAGAGATTTTGGAGGTCACAAAAATATTCGTTCTAGTTGAGAAATACTGCAAAAGGGAGATGTGAAAATGGGACAATTACTGGATTTCGCGTGACACTGTTTCATTGGATAACTATAGGTATTTGTGTAATATAACACATCTAGAACTAACAACTCTAGAAGGAAGGGAATGAATCAGATTGGTCCACTTGATATCGATGGTTCGATTGTTGATGATTCTGCTCAGATAGCTGACAAACTGAATGAGTATTATGCATCTAGATTCACACATGAGAAATTCTGTAGGGAACTGGAGGCTAGAAGCTTATTAAAATGTAACAGAGAGTTAAATTATTTTGTAATAATTGAGAGAAAAGTAGAGGAGAAATTGCTGAAGTTGAACATAAGGAAGGCACTTGGGGTGGATGGGATCTGTCCAATTATATTAGAGCCAGCAAAGGAAGTAAGCAGGCCCTTAGCCATGATTATGAGGGCATCCTTGGACTCAGGGAAGGTCCCTACAGACTGGAGATGTGCAAATGTATCCCCAGTTCACAAAGGGGGATCGAAGGTGACACGAGTAATTACAGACCTGTTAGTTTAACTTCTGTTCCGGGAAAATAACTGGTTAAAGAAGCACTGCAGGATCATTTAGACAAGACTGCAGTTATAGTTTAGACATAGCATGGGGAGGTTAAGGGGAAGTCTTGTCAGACCAATTTTATTGGATTCTATGATGTGGTCACAAAGGAATTAGATGCAAAAAATAATTTTGATATCATATACTTGGATTTTAGGAAAGCTTTTCATACTGTTGCACAAGGAAGATTATCCTTATTGGAGCAGTATGGCGTTAGGGCCAGCTTGGTGCAATGGATAAAAGTATGGTTGAGTGAGAGAAGACAAAGAGTGGTAATCAGTGGACACTGCTCTTCATGGACTAATGTTATTAGTGGAGTTCCCTATGGGTCCATGTTGGGCCCATTGTTGTTTTCTGTATTTATCAATAATATTTATGAAGGTATATCAAGCTTAATGCCCAAGTTTGCATACAATACGAAAATTGGTAATGTTATTAATGACAGTAAGGACGGTACGCTACTGCAACAGGATCCAGAAAAGTTGAGCAGATGGGCTGAGTTTGTTTGTTTGTTATTTGGTTTTTAGGAGCATTAGCAACTAAGGCCATATTGCTCCGGGGATATGCGGTGGTCATTCCCTGACTTTTCCGCATCCTCCGTATTTGGTGGTCACGGGTTCGAACCCCGGTCTAATCAAGAAGCGTGTGCTACGCACTGCTGCTCCTGCCCACCTGGCTACGGAGACGTCACCCATGGGCTGAGCGGTGGCAACTAAAGTTTAATATTGACAAATGCAATGTACTGCATACGGGTAGCAGTAACCGCAGCAGAGTAACATACCAACTGTGCGGCACTACATTCAGGGTAGTGGAGAATGAAAAAGACCTTGGGGTAATTGTGCAGTGCAGTCAGATATGAAGTTTTCTGATCAGTATAGACAGGCTGCAAGAGTAGCTCATGAGGTCCTGTCAGTGATATGACAAGACCCTACACGTTGAGTACTGCATACAGGTCGGAAGGCCTCAATTTAAGATACATGTTGAGGTACTAGAACGAACTCAGAGAAGGGTAATGAGATTAGTGAGTGGAACAAAGGGTTGCTGTTACCAAGATAGACTTAAGTTCTGCAAATTGCAGCGTCTGGAGACTAGGCACCTACTAGGTGATCTGATTGAGGTGTATATAAGGCTTTAAATGGTTTGAGCAAGCTAAATGCTGATGGGATTCTTCCTCTTGCTCAGATTCCGCACCTGAGGGGGCATAAATTGAAATTGAAGAACGTCACTTGTAGAATAGATGTGCGAAAATTTGTCTTTATCCAGTGGGTGGTTGATTGCTGGAACAAACTTCCACCTGTCGTTTTGGAAATCGACAGCTTAAATAAATTCAAGGCTGAACTAGGCAAACTTTTTGGAGTGAATGGAAGGGTAAAACGGGAAGGGTTTTTTTTTTTTTTTTTTGACTGATGCTCTATAAGCTTGCGTTCTTGCATCATGTGCCTCTTCTAATGCTAATAACCAATGATGCTGTACGGCTTGCAAAAGCGGAGTATGAAAAGTCGTTGGCGAAGACAGCGAAGAACGGGAAAATAGAGGATTCTCCTCATATGTGAATGCAAAGAAGCAAAAAGTAAATTGAGTGGGCCATTTTCAAGATAAAAGTGGTGGTATAATTGGACTGTCTAGGTGAAATGGTGGCCAAGTTGAACAGGTATTTTGCAACTATCTTTGGTATTGAGATCACATTCGGGCCAACGGGAACAATGAAACTGATTTGAACTGTTGTAAAATAAGTGGCCTAATGATATCAGGAAAGCACTTATTGGAAAAAGCTGCTGAAGCTGAGAGAGTGTAAAACTCCAGTGCTGGATGGTGTACATTCAATTATACTGAAAAAGACAGCAGGCTTATGCTTCAACTAATGGTCAAGTCCACCAAATCATTAGTAATGTTAATGAGATCATCATTAGATTCAGGGATTATTCGTTTTGACTGGAGCTTGCCAATGTCTCCTCAGTCCATAAGGGAGGAGCCAAATGTTGTTGTTGTTA
>NW_028328406.1:0-26301 GCF_048544385.1 Mastigoproctus giganteus
TCCCATAGTAAAGCATAGGGGTGAATTGTAATGGAAAAAACTAACTTAATTTCCGTTTTTTCTTTACAAAATCTGGCAAGTTAACTTAATTCTTGTAGATATACTGGGAAACACTTCGTTTTTATCGAAATACTTGAAACTAAAAAAGATTTTCCACATGGTACCATATTCCCATAGTAAACCATAGGGGTGAATATTTCTGGAAAAACTCATTTAATTTCGGGTCTTTCTTGGAAAAAAGGGGCGGAATTACTTCTATCACGCAGATACAGAGGGAAACACTTCGTTTTTATTGAAATCCTTCACATGAAATAAGTGAATCGACATGGTATTTTTTCCCATAGTAAAGCATAGGGAGGATTCCCATAGTAAAGCATAGGGGTGAATTGTTCTGGAAAAAACTAACTTAATTTCCGTTCTTTCTTTACAAAATCTGGCAAATTAACTTTATTCTCGTAGATATACTGGGAAACACTTCGTTTTTATCGGAATACTTGAAACTAAAAAAGATAATCCACATGGTACCGTATTCCCATAGTAAAGCAATGGGCTGATTTTTTCTGGAAAAACTAATTTAATTTAGGGTCTTTATTTAAAAAAACTAGCAGGTTTAATTAATTTACGTAGATATACGTGGAATCACATCGGTTTTTATCGAAATCCGTGAAAATAAAAAAGTTATTCCGCATTGAATGACATTCATATGGTAAGCATAGGGAGGATTCCCATAGGAACAATGTAAAATCAGTTTCTCACTTAAACTTAATTTCTGCTAAAATCTTGATGATAATAGGTTAATATACCTAAAAATAAGCTATATTAGCTGTTTAATCAATTTTAGGATCGAAATCCGTGGCTATAATTTAAGATGAGATTTGTGTCAAAAGTGGCAAAATCAAAGATTTTCGTTCTAAACTGCAGAAAATTCTACACTTTTTCTGAAGTCGTTTTGTGTCCCATAGGGAAGCATTGAAAAAAATTCTTTCTTCAACAACTCACTTAATTTTGATTATTTCTCTACAAAAATTAGCCAGTTAACGTATCTAACCAAGAATTAATCGAAACCACTTCTATTTTATCGAAATACTTGAAACTAAAAAAGATATTCCACATGGTACCGTATTCCCATAGTAAACCATAGGGGTGAATATTTGTGGAAAAAACTCATTTAAATTCGGGTCTTTCTTGAAAAAAAGGGTTGGGTTTACTTCATTCTCGCAGATACAGTGGGAAACACTTCGTTTTTATAGAAATCCTTCACATGAAATAAGTGAATCGACATGGTATTTGTTTCCCATAGTAAAGCATAGGGAGGATTCCCATAGTAAAGCATAGGGGTGAATTGTAATGGAAAAAACTAACTTAATTTCCGTTTTTTCTTTACAAAATCTGGCAGGTTAACTTAATTCTTGTAGATATACTGGGAAACACTTCGTTTTTATCGAAATACTTGAAACTAAAAAAGATTTTCCACATGGTACCATATTCCCATAGTAAAGCATAGGGGTGAATATTTCTGGAAAAACTCATTTAATTTCGGGTCTTTCTTGGAAAAAAGGGGCGGAATTACTTCTATCACGCAGATACAGAGGGAAACACTTCGTTTTTATTGAAATCCTTCACATGAAATAAGTGAATCGACATGGTATTTTTTCCCATAGTAAAGCATAGGGAGGATTCCCATAGTAAAGCATAGGGGTGAATTGTTCTGGAAAAAACTAACTTAATTTCCGTTCTTTCTTTACAAAATCTGGCAAATTAACTTTATTCTCGTAGATATACTGGGAAACACTTCGTTTTTATCGGAATACTTGAAACTAAAAAAGATAATCCACATGGTACCGTATTCCCATAGTAAAGCAATGGGCTGATTTTTTCTGGAAAAACTAATTTAATTTAGGGTCTTTATTTAAAAAAACTAGCAGGTTTAATTAATTTACGTAGATATACGTGGAATCACATCGGTTTTTATCGAAATCCGTGAAAATAAAAAAGTTATTCCGCATTGAATGACATTCATATGGTAAGCATAGGGAGGATTCCCATAGGAACAATGTAAAATCAGTTTCTCACTTAAACTTAATTTCTGCTAAAATCTTGATGATAATAGGTTAATATACCTAAAAATAAGCTATATTAGCTGTTTAATCAATTTTAGGATCGAAATCCTTGGCTATAATTTAAGATGAGATTTGTGTCAAAAGTGGCAAAATCAAAGATTTTCGTTCTAAACTGCAGAAAATTCTACACTTTTTCTGAAGTCGTTTTGTGTCCCATAGGGAAGCATTGAAAAAAATTCTTTCTTCAACAACTCACTTAATTTTCATTATTTCTCTACAAAAATTAGCCAGTTAACGTATCTAACCAAGAATTAATCGAAACCACTTCTACTTTATCGAAATACTTGAAACTAAAAAAGATATTCCACATGGTACCGTATTCCCATAGTAAACCATAGGGGTGAATTTTTGTGGAAAAAACTCATTTAAATTCGGGTCTTTCTTGAAAAAAAGGGTTGGGTTTACTTCATTCTCGCAGATACAGTGGGAAACACTTCGTTTTTATAGAAATCCTTCACATGAAATAAGTGAATCGACATGGTATTTGTTTCCCATAGTAAAGCATAGGGAGGATTCCCATAGTAAAGCATAGGGGTGAATTGTAATGGAAAAAACTAACTTAATTTCAGTTTTTTCTTTACAAAATCTGGCAGGTTAACTTAATTCTTGTAGATATACTGGGAAACACTTCGTTTTTATCGAAATACTTGAAACTAAAAAAGATTTTCCACATGGTACCATATTCCCATAGTAAAGCATAGGGGTGAATATTTCTGGAAAAACTCATTTAATTTCGGGTCTTTCTTGGAAAAAAGGGGCGGAATTACTTCTATCACGCAGATACAGAGGGAAACACTTCGTTTTTATTGAAATCCTTCACATGAAATAAGTGAATCGACATGGTATTTTTTCCCATAGTAAAGCATAGGGAGGATTCCCATAGTAAAGCATAGGGGTGAATTGTTCTGGAAAAAACTAACTTAATTTCCGTTCTTTCTTTACAAAATCTGGCAGATTAACTTTATTCTCGTAGATATACTGGGAAACACTTCGTTTTTATCGGAATACTTGAAACTAAAAAAGATAATCCACATGGTACCGTATTCCCATAGTAAAGCAATGGGCTGATTTTTTCTGGAAAAACTAATTTAATTTAGGGTCTTTATTTAAAAAAACTAGCAGGTTTAATTAATTTACGTAGATATACGTGGAATCACATCGGTTTTTATCGAAATCCGTGAAAATAAAAAAGTTATTCCGCATTGAATGACATTCATATGGTAAGCATAGGGAGGATTCCCATAGGAACAATGTAAAATCAGTTTCTCACTTAAACTTAATTTCTGCTAAAATCTTGATGATAATAGGTTAATATACCTAAAAATAAGCTATATTAGCTGTTTAATCAATTTTAGGATCGAAATCCTTGGCTATAATTTAAGATGAGATTTGTGTCAAAAGTGGCAAAATCAAAGATTTTCGTTCTAAACTGCAGAAAATTCTACACTTTTTCTGAAGTCGTTTTGTGTCCCATAGGGAAGCATTGAAAAAAATTCTTTCTTCAACAACTCACTTAATTTTCATTATTTCTCTACAAAAATTAGCCAGTTAACGTATCTAACCAAGAATTAATCGAAACCACTTCTACTTTATCGAAATACTTGAAACTAAAAAAGATATTCCACATGGTACCGTATTCCCATAGTAAACCATAGGGGTGAATTTTTGTGGAAAAAACTCATTTAAATTCGGGTCTTTCTTGAAAAAAAGGGTTGGGTTTACTTCATTCTCGCAGATACAGTGGGAAACACTTCGTTTTTATAGAAATCCTTCACATGAAATAAGTGAATCGACATGGTATTTGTTTCCCATAGTAAAGCATAGGGAGGATTCCCATAGTAAAGCATAGGGGTGAATTGTAATGGAAAAAACTAACTTAATTTCCGTTTTTTCTTTACAAAATCTAGCAAGTTAACTTAATTCTTGTAGATATACTGGGAAACACTTCGTTTTTATCGAAATACTTGAAACTAAAAAAGATTTTCCACATGGTACCATATTCCCATAGTAAACCATAGGGGTGAATATTTCTGGAAAAACTCATTTAATTTCGGGTCTTTCTTGGAAAAAAGGGGCGGAATTACTTCTATCACGCAGATACAGAGGGAAACACTTCGTTTTTATTGAAATCCTTCACATGAAATAAGTGAATCGACATGGTATTTTTTCCCATAGTAAAGCATAGGGAGGATTCCCATAGTAAAGCATAGGGGTGAATTGTTCTGGAAAAAACTAACTTAATTTCCGTTCTTTCTTTACAAAATCTGGCAAATTAACTTTATTCTCGTAGATATACTGGGAAACACTTCGTTTTTATCGGAATACTTGAAACTAAAAAAGATAATCCACATGGTACCGTATTCCCATAGTAAAGCAATGGGCTGATTTTTTCTGGAAAAACTAATTTAATTTAGGGTCTTTATTTAAAAAAACTAGCAGGTTTAATTAATTTACGTAGATATACGTGGAATCACATCGGTTTTTATCGAAATCCGTGAAAATAAAAAAGTTATTCCGCATTGAATGACATTCATATGGTAAGCATAGGGAGGATTCCCATAGGAACAATGTAAAATCAGTTTCTCACTTAAACTTAATTTCTGCTAAAATCTTGATGATAATAGGTTAATATACCTAAAAATAAGCTATATTAGCTGTTTAATCAATTTTAGGATCGAAATCCGTGGCTATAATTTAAGATGAGATTTGTGTCAAAAGTGGCAAAATCAAAGATTTTCGTTCTAAACTGCAGAAAATTCTGCACTTTTTCTGAAGTCGTTTTGTGTCCCATAGGGAAGCATTGAAAAAAAATTCTTTCTTCAACAACTCACTTAATTTTGATTATTTCTCTACAAAAATTAGCCAGTTAACGTATCTAACCAAGAATTAATCGAAACCACTTCTATTTTATCGAAATACTTGAAACTAAAAAAGATATTCCACATGGTACCGTATTCCCATAGTAAACCATAGGGGTGAATTTTTGTGGAAAAATCTCATTTAAATTCGGGTCTTTCTTGAAAAAAAGGGTTGGGTTTACTTCATTCTCGCAGATACAGTGGGAAACACTTCGTTTTTATAGAAATCCTTCACATGAAATAAGTGAATCGACATGGTATTTGTTTCCCATAGTAAAGCATAGGGAGGATTCCCATAGTAAAGCATAGGGGTGAATTGTAATGGAAAAAACTAACTTAATTTCCGTTTTTTCTTTACAAAATCTGGCAAGTTAACTTAATTCTTGTAGATATACTGGGAAACACTTCGTTTTTATCGAAATACTTGAAACTAAAAAAGATTTTCCACATGGTACCATATTCCCATAGTAAAGCATAGGGGTGAATATTTCTGGAAAAACTCATTTAATTTCGGGTCTTTCTTGGAAAAAAGGGGCGGAATTACTTCTATCACGCAGATACAGAGGGAAACACTTCGTTTTTATTGAAATCCTTCACATGAAATAAGTGAATCGACATGGTATTTTTTCCCATAGTAAAGCATAGGGAGGATTCCCATAGTAAAGCATAGGGGTGAATTGTTCTGGAAAAAACTAACTTAATTTCCGTTCTTTCTTTACAAAATCTGGCAAATTAACTTTATTCTCGTAGATATACTGGGAAACACTTCGTTTTTATCGGAATACTTGAAACTAAAAAAGATAATCCACATGGTACCGTATTCCCATAGTAAAGCAATGGGCTGATTTTTTCTGGAAAAACTAATTTAATTTTTATTCTCGTAGATATACTGGGAAACACTTCGTTTTTATCGGAATACTTGAAACTAAAAAAGATAATCCACATGGTACCGTATTCCCATAGTAAAGCAATGGGCTGATTTTTTCTGGAAAAACTAATTTAATTTAGGGTCTTTATTTAAAAAAACTTGCAGGTTTAATTAATTTACGTAGATATACGTGGAATCACATCGGTTTTTATCGAAATCCGTGAAAATAAAAAAGTTATTCCGCATTGAATGACATTCATATGGTAAGCATAGGGAGGATTCCCATAGGAACAATGTAAAATCAGTTTCTCACTTAAACTTAATTTCTGCTAAAATCTTGATGATAATAGGTTAATATACCTAAAAATAAGCTATATTAGCTGTTTAATCAATTTTAGGATCGAAATCCGTGGCTATAATTTAAGATGAGATTTGTGTCAAAAGTGGCAAAATCAAAGATTTTCGTTCTAAACTGCAGAAAATTCTACACTTTTTCTGAAGTCGTTTTGTGTCCCATAGGGAAGCATTGAAAAAAATTCTTTCTTCAACAACTCACTTAATTTTCATTATTTCTCTACAAAAATTAGCCAGTTAACGTATCTAACCAAGAATTAATCGAAAACACTTCTACTTTATCGAAATACTTGAAACTAAAAAAGATATTCCACATGGTACCGTATTCCCATAGTAAACCATAGGGGTGAATTTTTGTGGAAAAAACTCATTTAAATTCGGGTCTTTCTTGAAAAAAAGGGTTGGGTTTACTTCATTCTCGCAGATACAGTGGGAAACACTTCGTTTTTATTGAAATCCTTCACATGAAATAAGTGAATCGACATGGTATTTTTTCCCATAGTAAAGCATAGGGAGGATTCCCATAGTAAAGCATAGGGGTGAATTGTTCTGGAAAAAACTAACTTAATTTCCGTTCTTTCTTTACAAAATCTAACAAATTAACTTTATTCTCGTAGATATACTGGGAAACACTTCGTTTTTATCGGAATACTTGAAACTAAAAAAGATAATCCACATGGTACCGTATTCCCATAGTAAAGCAATGGGCTGATTTTTTCTGGAAAAACTAATTTAATTTAGGGTCTTTATTTAAAAAAACTAGCAGGTTTAATTAATTTACGTAGATATACGTGGAATCACATCGGTTTTTATCGAAATCCGTGAAAATAAAAAAGTTATTCCGCATTGAATGACATTCATATGGTAAGCATAGGGAGGATTCCCATAGGAACAATGTAAAATCAGTTTCTCACTTAAACTTAATTTCTGCTAAAATCTTGATGATAATAGGTTAATATACCTAAAAATAAGCTATATTAGCTGTTTAATCAATTTTAGGATCGAAATCCGTGGCTATAATTTAAGATGAGATTTGTGTCAAAAGTGGCAAAATCAAAGATTTTCGTTCTAAACTGCAGAAAATTCTACACTTTTTCTGAAGTCGTTTTGTGTCCCATAGGGAAGCATTGAAAAAAATTCTTTCTTCAACAACTCACTTAATTTTCATTATTTCTCTACAAAAATTAGCCAGTTAACGTATCTAACCAAGAATTAATCGAAACCACTTCTACTTTATCGAAATACTTGAAACTAAAAAAGATATTCCACATGGTACCGTATTCCCATAGTAAACCATAGGGGTGAATTTTTGTGGAAAAAACTCATTTAAATTCGGGTCTTTCTTGAAAAAAAGGGTTGGGTTTACTTCATTCTCGCAGATACAGTGGGAAACACTTCGTTTTTATAGAAATCCTTCACATGAAATAAGTGAATCGACATGGTATTTGTTTCCCATAGTAAAGCATAGGGAGGATTCCCATAGTAAAGCATAGGGGTGAATTGTAATGGAAAAAACTAACTTAATTTCCGTTTTTTCTTTACAAAATCTGGCAAGTTAACTTAATTCTTGTAGATATACTGGGAAACACTTCGTTTTTATCGAAATACTTGAAACTAAAAAAGATTTTCCACATGGTACCATATTCCCATAGTAAACCATAGGGGTGAATATTTCTGGAAAAACTCATTTAATTTCGGGTCTTTCTTGGAAAAAAGGGGCGGAATTACTTCTATCACGCAGATACAGAGGGAAACACTTCGTTTTTATTGAAATCCTTCACATGAAATAAGTGAATCGACATGGTATTTTTTCCCATAGTAAAGCATAGGGAGGATTCCCATAGTAAAGCATAGGGGTGAATTGTTCTGGAAAAAACTAACTTAATTTCCGTTCTTTCTTTACAAAATCTGGCAAATTAACTTTATTCTCGTAGATATACTGGGAAACACTTCGTTTTTATCGGAATACTTGAAACTAAAAAAGATAATCCACATGGTACCGTATTCCCATAGTAAAGCAATGGGCTGATTTTTTCTGGAAAAACTAATTTAATTTAGGGTCTTTATTTAAAAAAACTAGCAGGTTTAATTAATTTACGTAGATATACGTGGAATCACATCGGTTTTTATCGAAATCCATGAAAATAAAAAAGTTATTCCGCATTGAATGACATTCATATGGTAAGCATAGGGAGGATTCCCATAGGAACAATGTAAAATCAGTTTCTCACTTAAACTTAATTTCTGCTAAAATCTTGATGATAATAGGTTAATATACCTAAAAATAAGCTATATTAGCTGTTTAATCAATTTTAGGATCGAAATCCGTGGCTATAATTTAAGATGAGATTTGTGTCAAAAGTGGCAAAATCAAAGATTTTCGTTCTAAACTGCAGAAAATTCTACACTTTTTCTGAAGTCGTTTTGTGTCCCATAGGGAAGCATTGAAAAAAATTCTTTCTTCAACAACTCACTTAATTTTCATTATTTCTCTACAAAAATTAGCCAGTTAACGTATCTAACCAAGAATTAATCGAAACCACTTCTACTTTATCGAAATACTTGAAACTAAAAAAGATATTCCACATGGTACCGTATTCCCATAGTAAACCATAGGGGTGAATTTTTGTGGAAAAAACTAATTTAAATTCGGGTCTTTCTTGAAAAAAAGGGTTGGGTTTACTTCATTCTCGCAGATACAGTGGGAAACACTTCGTTTTTATAGAAATCCTTCACATGAAATAAGTGAATCGACATGGTATTTGTTTCCCATAGTAAAGCATAGGGAGGATTCCCATAGTAAAGCATAGGGGTGAATTGTAATGGAAAAAACTAACTTAATTTCCGTTTTTTCTTTACAAAATCTGGCAAGTTAACTTAATTCTTGTAGATATACTGGGAAACACTTCGTTTTTATCGAAATACTTGAAACTAAAAAAGATTTTCCACATGGTACCATATTCCCATAGTAAACCATAGGGGTGAATATTTCTGGAAAAACTCATTTAATTTCGGGTCTTTCTTGGAAAAAAGGGGCGGAATTACTTCTATCACGCAGATACAGAGGGAAACACTTCGTTTTTATTGAAATCCTTCACATGAAATAAGTGAATCGACATGGTATTTTTTCCCATAGTAAAGCATAGGGAGGATTCCCATAGTAAAGCATAGGGGTGAATTGTTCTGGAAAAAACTAACTTAATTTCCGTTCTTTCTTTACAAAATCTGGCAAATTAACTTTGTTCTCGTAGATATACTGGGAAACACTTCGTTTTTATCGGAATACTTGAAACTAAAAAAGATAATCCACATGGTACCGTATTCCCATAGTAAAGCAATGGGCTGATTTTTTCTGGAAAAACTAATTTAATTTAGGGTCTTTATTTAAAAAAACTAGCAGGTTTAATTAATTTACGTAGATATACGTGGAATCACATCGGTTTTTATCGAAATCCGTGAAAATAAAAAAGTTATTCCGCATTGAATGACATTCATATGGTAAGCATAGGGAGGATTCCCATAGGAACAATGTAAAATCAGTTTCTCACTTAAACTTAATTTCTGCTAAAATCTTGATGATAATAGGTTAATATACCTAAAAATAAGCTATATTAGCTGTTTAATCAATTTTAGGATCGAAATCCGTGGCTATAATTTAAGATGAGATTTGTGTCAAAAGTGGCAAAATCAAAGATTTTCGTTCTAAACTGCAGAAAATTCTACACTTTTTCTGAAGTCGTTTTGTGTCCCATAGGGAAGCATTGAAAAAAATTCTTTCTTCAACAACTCACTTAATTTTCATTATTTCTCTACAAAAATTAGCCAGTTAACGTATCTAACCAAGAATTAATCGAAACCACTTCTACTTTATCGAAATACTTGAAACTAAAAAAGATATTCCACATGGTACCGTATTCCCATAGTAAACCATAGGGGTGAATTTTTGTGGAAAAAACTCATTTAAATTCGGGTCTTTCTTGAAAAAAAGGGTTGGGTTTACTTCATTCTCGCAGATACAGTGGGAAACACTTCGTTTTTATAGAAATCCTTCACATGAAATAAGTGAATCGACATGGTATTTGTTTCCCATAGTAAAGCATAGGGAGGATTCCCATAGTAAAGCATAGGGGTGAATTGTAATGGAAAAAACTAACTTAATTTCCGTTTTTTCTTTACAAAATCTGGCAGGTTAACTTAATTCTTGTAGATATACTGGGAAACACTTCGTTTTTATCGAAATACTTGAAACTAAAAAAGATTTTCCACATGGTACCATATTCCCATAGTAAAGCATAGGGGTGAATATTTCTGGAAAAACTCATTTAATTTCGGGTCTTTCTTGGAAAAAAGGGGCGGAATTACTTCTATCACGCAGATACAGAGGGAAACACTTCGTTTTTATTGAAATCCTTCACATGAAATAAGTGAATCGACATGGTATTTTTTCCCATAGTAAAGCATAGGGAGGATTCCCATAGTAAAGCATAGGGGTGAATTGTTCTGGAAAAAACTAACTTAATTTCCGTTCTTTCTTTACAAAATCTGGCAAATTAACTTTATTCTCGTAGATATACTGGGAAACACTTCGTTTTTATCGGAATACTTGAAACTAAAAAAGATAATCCACATGGTACCGTATTCCCATAGTAAAGCAATGGGCTGATTTTTTCTGGAAAAACTAATTTAATTTAGGGTCTTTATTTAAAAAAACTAGCAGGTTTAATTAATTTACGTAGATATACGTGGAATCACATCGGTTTTTATCGAAATCCGTGAAAATAAAAAAGTTATTCCGCATTGAATGACATTCATATGGTAAGCATAGGGAGGATTCCCATAGGAACAATGTAAAATCAGTTTCTCACTTAAACTTAATTTCTGCTAAAATCTTGATGATAATAGGTTAATATACCTAAAAATAAGCTATATTAGCTGTTTAATCAATTTTAGGATCGAAATCCGTGGCTATAATTTAAGATGAGATTTGTGTCAAAAGTGGCAAAATCAAAGATTTTCGTTCTAAACTGCAGAAAATTCTACACTTTTTCTGAAGTCGTTTTGTGTCCCATAGGGAAGCATTGAAAAAAATTCTTTCTTCAACAACTCACTTAATTTTCATTATTTCTCTACAAAAATTAGCCAGTTAACGTATCTAACCAAGAATTAATCGAAACCACTTCTATTTTATCGAAATACTTGAAACTAAAAAAGATATTCCACATGGTACCGTATTCCCATAGTAAACCATAGGGGTGAATATTTGTGGAAAAAACTCATTTAAATTCGGGTCTTTCTTGAAAAAAAGGGTTGGGTTTACTTCATTCTCGCAGATACAGTGGGAAACACTTCGCTTTTATAGAAATCCTTCACATGAAATAAGTGAATCGACATGGTATTTGTTTCCCATAGTAAAGCATAGGGAGGATTCCCATAGTAAAGCATAGGGGTGAATTGTAATGGAAAAAACTAACTTAATTTCCGTTTTTTCTTTACAAAATCTGGCAGGTTAACTTAATTCTTGTAGATATACTGGGAAACACTTCGTTTTTATCGAAATACTTGAAACTAAAAAAGATTTTCCACATGGTACCATATTCCCATAGTAAAGCATAGGGGTGAATATTTCTGGAAAAACTCATTTAATTTCGGGTCTTTCTTGGAAAAAAGGGGCGGAATTACTTCTATCACGCAGATACAGAGGGAAACACTTCGTTTTTATTGAAATCCTTCACATGAAATAAGTGAATCGACATGGTATTTTTTCCCATAGTAAAGCATAGGGAGGATTCCCATAGTAAAGCATAGGGGTGAATTGTTCTGGAAAAAACTAACTTAATTTCCGTTCTTTCTTTACAAAATCTGGCAAATTAACTTTATTCTCGTAGATATACTGGGAAACACTTCGTTTTTATCGGAATACTTGAAACTAAAAAAGATAATCCACATGGTACCGTATTCCCATAGTAAAGCAATGGGCTGATTTTTTCTGGAAAAACTAATTTAATTTAGGGTCTTTATTTAAAAAACCTAGCAGGTTTAATTAATTTACGTAGATATACGTGGAATCACATCGGTTTTTATCGAAATCCGTGAAAATAAAAAAGTTATTCCGCATTGAATGACATTCATATGGTAAGCATAGGGAGGATTCCCATAGGAACAATGTAAAATCAGTTTCTCACTTAAACTTAATTTCTGCTAAAATCTTGATGATAATAGGTTAATATACCTAAAAATAAGCTATATTAGCTGTTTAATCAATTTTAGGATCGAAATCCTTGGCTATAATTTAAGATGAGATTTGTGTCAAAAGTGGCAAAATCAAAGATTTTCGTTCTAAACTGCAGAAAATTCTACACTTTTTCTGAAGTCGTTTTGTGTCCCATAGGGAAGCATTGAAAAAAATTCTTTCTTCAACAACTCACTTAATTTTCATTATTTCTCTACAAAAATTAGCCAGTTAACGTATCTAACCAAGAATTAATCGAAACCACTTCTACTTTATCGAAATACTTGAAACTAAAAAAGATATTCCACATGGTACCGTATTCCCATAGTAAACCATAGGGGTGAATTTTTGTGGAAAAAACTCATTTAAATTCGGGTCTTTCTTGAAAAAAAGGGTTGGGTTTACTTCATTCTCGCAGATACAGTGGGAAACACTTCGTTTTTATAGAAATCCTTCACATGAAATAAGTGAATCGACATGGTATTTGTTTCCCATAGTAAAGCATAGGGAGGATTCCCATAGTAAAGCATAGGGGTGAATTGTAATGGAAAAAACTAACTTAATTTCCGTTCTTTCTTTACAAAATCTGGCAAATTAACTTTATTCTCGTAGATATACTGGGAAACACTTCGTTTTTATCGGAATACTTGAAACTAAAAAAGATAATCCACATGGTACCGTATTCCCATAGTAAAGCAATGGGCTGATTTTTTCTGGAAAAACTAATTTAATTTAGGGTCTTTATTTAAAAAAACTAGCAGGTTTAATTAATTTACGTAGATATACGTGGAATCACATCGGTTTTTATCGAAATCCGTGAAAATAAAAAAGTTATTCCGCATTGAATGACATTCATATGGTAAGCATAGGGAGGATTCCCATAGGAACAATGTAAAATCAGTTTCTCACTTAAACTTAATTTCTGCTAAAATCTTGATGATAATAGGTTAATATACCTAAAAATAAGCTATATTAGCTGTTTAATCAATTTTAGGATCGAAATCCGTGGCTATAATTTAAGATGAGATTTGTGTCAAAAGTGGCAAAATCAAAGATTTTCGTTCTAAACTGCAGAAAATTCTGCACTTTTTCTGAAGTCGTTTTGTGTCCCATAGGGAAGCATTGAAAAAAATTCTTTCTTCAACAACTCACTTAATTTTCATTATTTCTCTACAAAAATTAGCCAGTTAACGTATCCAACCAAGAATTAGTCGAAAACACTTCTACTTTATCGAAATACTTGAAACTAAAAAAGATATTCCACATGGTACCGTATTCCCATAGTAAACCATAGGGGTGAATTTTTGTGGAAAAAACTCATTTAAATTCGGGTCTTTCTTGAAACAAAGGGTTGGGTTTACTTCATTCTCGCAGATACAGTGGGAAACACTTCGTTTTTATAGAAATCCTTCACATGAAATAAGTGAATCGACATGGTATTTGGTTCCCATAGTAAAGCATAGGGAGGATTCCCATAGTAAAGCATAGGGGTGAATTGTAATGGAAAAAACTAACTTAATTTCCGTTTTTTCTTTACAAAATCTGGCAAGTTAACTTAATTCTTGTAGATATACTGGGAAACACTTCGTTTTTATCGAAATACTTGAAACTAAAAAAGATTTTCCACATGGTACCATATTCCCATAGTAAAGCATAGGGGTGAATATTTCTGGAAAAACTCATTTAATTTCGGGTCTTTCTTGGAAAAAAGGGGCGGAATTACTTCTATCACGCAGATACAGAGGGAAACACTTCGTTTTTATTGAAATCCTTCACATGAAATAAGTGAATCGACATGGTATTTTTTCCCATAGTAAAGCATAGGGAGGATTCCCATAGTAAAGCATAGGGGTGAATTGTTCTGGAAAAAACTAACTTAATTTCCGTTCTTTCTTTACAAAATCTGGCAAATTAACTTTATTCTCGTAGATATACTGGGAAACACTTCGTTTTTATCGGAATACTTGAAACTAAAAAAGATAATCCACATGGTACCGTATTCCCATAGTAAAGCAATGGGCTGATTTTTTCTGGAAAAACTAATTTAATTTAGGGTCTTTATTTAAAAAAACTTGCAGGTTTAATTAATTTACGTAGATATACGTGGAATCACATCGGTTTTTATCGAAATCCGTGAAAATAAAAAAGTTATTCCGCATTGAATGACATTCATATGGTAAGCATAGGGAGGATTCCCATAGGAACAATGTAAAATCAGTTTCTCACTTAAACTTAATTTCTGCTAAAATCTTGATGATAATAGGTTAATATACCTAAAAATAAGCTATATTAGCTGTTTAATCAATTTTAGGATCGAAATCCGTGGCTATAATTTAAGATGAGATTTGTGTCAAAAGTGGCAAAATCAAAGATTTTCGTTCTAAACTGCAGAAAATTCTACACTTTTTCTGAAGTCGTTTTGTGTCCCATAGGGAAGCATTGAAAAAAAGTCTTTCTTCAACAACTCACTTAATTTTGATTATTTCTCTACAAAAATTAGCCAGTTAACGTATCTAACCAAGAATTAATCGAAACCACTTCTACTTTATCGAAATACTTGAAACTAAAAAAGATATTCCACATGGTACCGTATTCCCATAGTAAACCATAGGGGTGAATTTTTGTGGAAAAAACTCATTTAAATTCGGGTCTTTCTTGAAAAAAAGGGTTGGGTTTACTTCATTCTCGCAGATACAGTGGGAAACACTTCGTTTTTATAGAAATCCTTCACATGAAATAAGTGAATCGACATGGTATTTGTTTCCCATAGTAAAGCATAGGGAGGATTCCCATAGTAAAGCATAGGGGTGAATTGTAATGGAAAAAACTAACTTAATTTCCGTTTTTTCTTTACAAAATCTGGCAAGTTAACTTAATTCTTGTAGATATACTGGGAAACACTTCGTTTTTATCGAAATACTTGAAACTAAAAAAGATTTTCCACATGGTACCATATTCCCATAGTAAAGCATAGGGGTGAATATTTCTGGAAAAACTCATTTAATTTCGGGTCTTTCTTGGAAAAAAGGGGCGGAATTACTTCTATCACGCAGATACAGAGGGAAACACTTCGTTTTTATTGAAATCCTTCACATGAAATAAGTGAATCGACATGGTATTTTTTCCCATAGTAAAGCATAGGGAGGATTCCCATAGTAAAGCATAGGGGTGAATTGTTCTGGAAAAAACTAACTTAATTTCCGTTCTTTCTTTACAAAATCTGGCAAATTAACTTTATTCTCGTAGATATACTGGGAAACACTTCGTTTTTATCGGAATACTTGAAACTAAAAAAGATAATCCACATGGTACCGTATTCCCATAGTAAAGCAATGGGCTGATTTTTTCTGGAAAAACTAATTTAATTTAGGGTCTTTATTTAAAAAAACTAGCAGGTTTAATTAATTTACGTAGATATACGTGGAATCACATCGGTTTTTATCGAAATCCGTGAAAATAAAAAAGTTATTCCGCATTGAATGACATTCATATGGTAAGCATAGGGAGGATTCCCATAGGAACAATGTAAAATCAGTTTCTCACTTAAACTTAATTTCTGCTAAAATCTTGATGATAATAGGTTAATATACCTAAAAATAAGCTATATTAGCTGTTTAATCAATTTTAGGATCGAAATCCGTGGCTATAATTTAAGATGAGATTTGTGTCAAAAGTGGCAAAATCAAAGATTTTCGTTCTAAACTGCAGAAAATTCTACACTTTTTCTGAAGTCGTTTTGTGTCCCATAGGGAAGCATTGAAAAAAATTCTTTCTTCAACAACTCACTTAATTTTGATTATTTCTCTACAAAAATTAGCCAGTTAACGTATCTAACCAAGAATTAATCGAAACCACTTCTATTTTATCGAAATACTTGAAACTAAAAAAGATATTCCACATGGTACCGTATTCCCATAGTAAACCATAGGGGTGAATATTTGTGGAAAAAACTCATTTAAATTCGGGTCTTTCTTGAAAAAAAGGGTTGGGTTTACTTCATTCTCGCAGATACAGTGGGAAACACTTCGCTTTTATAGAAATCCTTCACATGAAATAAGTGAATCGACATGGTATTTGTTTCCCATAGTAAAGCATAGGGAGGATTCCCATAGTAAAGCATAGGGGTGAATTGTAATGGAAAAAACTAACTTAATTTCCGTTTTTTCTTTACAAAATCTGGCAGGTTAACTTAATTCTTGTAGATATACTGGGAAACACTTCGTTTTTATCGAAATACTTGAAACTAAAAAAGATTTTCCACATGGTACCATATTCCCATAGTAAAGCATAGGGGTGAATATTTCTGGAAAAACTCATTTAATTTCGGGTCTTTCTTGGAAAAAAGGGGCGGAATTACTTCTATCACGCAGATACAGAGGGAAACACTTCGTTTTTATTGAAATCCTTCACATGAAATAAGTGAATCGACATGGTATTTTTTCCCATAGTAAAGCATAGGGAGGATTCCCATAGTAAAGCATAGGGGTGAATTGTTCTGGAAAAAACTAACTTAATTTCCGTTCTTTCTTTACAAAATCTGGCAAATTAACTTTATTCTCGTAGATATACTGGGAAACACTTCGTTTTTATCGGAATACTTGAAACTAAAAAAGATAATCCACATGGTACCGTATTCCCATAGTAAAGCAATGGGCTGATTTTTTCTGGAAAAACTAATTTAATTTAGGGTCTTTATTTAAAAAACCTAGCAGGTTTAATTAATTTACGTAGATATACGTGGAATCACATCGGTTTTTATCGAAATCCGTGAAAATAAAAAAGTTATTCCGCATTGAATGACATTCATATGGTAAGCATAGGGAGGATTCCCATAGGAACAATGTAAAATCAGTTTCTCACTTAAACTTAATTTCTGCTAAAATCTTGATGATAATAGGTTAATATACCTAAAAATAAGCTATATTAGCTGTTTAATCAATTTTAGGATCGAAATCCTTGGCTATAATTTAAGATGAGATTTGTGTCAAAAGTGGCAAAATCAAAGATTTTCGTTCTAAACTGCAGAAAATTCTACACTTTTTCTGAAGTCGTTTTGTGTCCCATAGGGAAGCATTGAAAAAAATTCTTTCTTCAACAACTCACTTAATTTTCATTATTTCTCTACAAAAATTAGCCAGTTAACGTATCTAACCAAGAATTAATCGAAACCACTTCTACTTTATCGAAATACTTGAAACTAAAAAAGATATTCCACATGGTACCGTATTCCCATAGTAAACCATAGGGGTGAATTTTTGTGGAAAAAACTCATTTAAATTCGGGTCTTTCTTGAAAAAAAGGGTTGGGTTTACTTCATTCTCGCAGATACAGTGGGAAACACTTCGTTTTTATAGAAATCCTTCACATGAAATAAGTGAATCGACATGGTATTTGTTTCCCATAGTAAAGCATAGGGAGGATTCCCATAGTAAAGCATAGGGGTGAATTGTAATGGAAAAAACTAACTTAATTTCCGTTCTTTCTTTACAAAATCTGGCAAATTAACTTTATTCTCGTAGATATACTGGGAAACACTTCGTTTTTATCGGAATACTTGAAACTAAAAAAGATAATCCACATGGTACCGTATTCCCATAGTAAAGCAATGGGCTGATTTTTTCTGGAAAAACTAATTTAATTTAGGGTCTTTATTTAAAAAAACTAGCAGGTTTAATTAATTTACGTAGATATACGTGGAATCACATCGGTTTTTATCGAAATCCGTGAAAATAAAAAAGTTATTCCGCATTGAATGACATTCATATGGTAAGCATAGGGAGGATTCCCATAGGAACAATGTAAAATCAGTTTCTCACTTAAACTTAATTTCTGCTAAAATCTTGATGATAATAGGTTAATATACCTAAAAATAAGCTATATTAGCTGTTTAATCAATTTTAGGATCGAAATCCGTGGCTATAATTTAAGATGAGATTTGTGTCAAAAGTGGCAAAATCAAAGATTTTCGTTCTAAACTGCAGAAAATTCTGCACTTTTTCTGAAGTCGTTTTGTGTCCCATAGGGAAGCATTGAAAAAAATTCTTTCTTCAACAACTCACTTAATTTTCATTATTTCTCTACAAAAATTAGCCAGTTAACGTATCCAACCAAGAATTAGTCGAAAACACTTCTACTTTATCGAAATACTTGAAACTAAAAAAGATATTCCACATGGTACCGTATTCCCATAGTAAACCATAGGGGTGAATTTTTGTGGAAAAAACTCATTTAAATTCGGGTCTTTCTTGAAACAAAGGGTTGGGTTTACTTCATTCTCGCAGATACAGTGGGAAACACTTCGTTTTTATAGAAATCCTTCACATGAAATAAGTGAATCGACATGGTATTTGGTTCCCATAGTAAAGCATAGGGAGGATTCCCATAGTAAAGCATAGGGGTGAATTGTAATGGAAAAAACTAACTTAATTTCCGTTTTTTCTTTACAAAATCTGGCAAGTTAACTTAATTCTTGTAGATATACTGGGAAACACTTCGTTTTTATCGAAATACTTGAAACTAAAAAAGATTTTCCACATGGTACCATATTCCCATAGTAAAGCATAGGGGTGAATATTTCTGGAAAAACTCATTTAATTTCGGGTCTTTCTTGGAAAAAAGGGGCGGAATTACTTCTATCACGCAGATACAGAGGGAAACACTTCGTTTTTATTGAAATCCTTCACATGAAATAAGTGAATCGACATGGTATTTTTTCCCATAGTAAAGCATAGGGAGGATTCCCATAGTAAAGCATAGGGGTGAATTGTTCTGGAAAAAACTAACTTAATTTCCGTTCTTTCTTTACAAAATCTGGCAAATTAACTTTATTCTCGTAGATATACTGGGAAACACTTCGTTTTTATCGGAATACTTGAAACTAAAAAAGATAATCCACATGGTACCGTATTCCCATAGTAAAGCAATGGGCTGATTTTTTCTGGAAAAACTAATTTAATTTAGGGTCTTTATTTAAAAAAACTTGCAGGTTTAATTAATTTACGTAGATATACGTGGAATCACATCGGTTTTTATCGAAATCCGTGAAAATAAAAAAGTTATTCCGCATTGAATGACATTCATATGGTAAGCATAGGGAGGATTCCCATAGGAACAATGTAAAATCAGTTTCTCACTTAAACTTAATTTCTGCTAAAATCTTGATGATAATAGGTTAATATACCTAAAAATAAGCTATATTAGCTGTTTAATCAATTTTAGGATCGAAATCCGTGGCTATAATTTAAGATGAGATTTGTGTCAAAAGTGGCAAAATCAAAGATTTTCGTTCTAAACTGCAGAAAATTCTACACTTTTTCTGAAGTCGTTTTGTGTCCCATAGGGAAGCATTGAAAAAAAGTCTTTCTTCAACAACTCACTTAATTTTGATTATTTCTCTACAAAAATTAGCCAGTTAACGTATCTAACCAAGAATTAATCGAAACCACTTCTATTTTATCGAAATACTTGAAACTAAAAAAGATATTCCACATGGTACCGTATTCCCATAGTAAACCATAGGGGTGAATATTTGTGGAATAAACTCATTTAAATTCGGGTCTTTCTTGAAAAAAAGGGTTGGGTTTACTTCATTCTCGCAGATACAGTGGGAAACACTTCGTTTTTATAGAAATCCTTCACATGAAATAAGTGAATCGACATGGTATTTGTTTCCCATAGTAAAGAATAGGGAGGATTCCCATAGTAAGGCATAGGGGTGAATTGTAATGGAAAAAACTAACTTAATTTCCGTTTTTTCTTTACAAAATCTGGCAGGTTAACTTAATTCTTGTAGATATACTGGGAAACACTTCGTTTTTATCGAAATACTTGAAACTAAAAAAGATTTTCCACATGGTACCATATTCCCATAGTAAAGCATAGGGGTGAATATTTCTGGAAAAACTCATTTAATTTCGGGTCTTTCTTGGAAAAAAGGGGCGGAATTACTTCTATCACGCAGATACAGAGGGAAACACTTCGTTTTTATTGAAATCCTTCACATGAAATAAGTGAATCGACATGGTATTTTTTCCCATAGTAAAGCATAGGGAGGATTCCCATAGTAAAGCATAGGGGTGAATTGTTCTGGAAAAAACTAACTTAATTTCCGTTCTTTCTTTACAAAATCTGGCAAATTAACTTTATTCTCGTAGATATACTGGGAAACACTTCGTTTTTATCGGAATACTTGAAACTAAAAAAGATAATCCACATGGTACCGTATTCCCATAGTAAAGCAATGGGCTGATTTTTTCTGGAAAAACTAATTTAATTTAGGGTCTTTATTTAAAAAACCTAGCAGGTTTAATTAATTTACGTAGATATACGTGGAATCACATCGGTTTTTATCGAAATCCGTGAAAATAAAAAAGTTATTCCGCATTGAATGACATTCATATGGTAAGCATAGGGAGGATTCCCATAGGAACAATGTAAAATCAGTTTCTCACTTAAACTTAATTTCTGCTAAAATCTTGATGATAATAGGTTAATATACCTAAAAATAAGCTATATTAGCTGTTTAATCAATTTTAGGATCGAAATCCTTGGCTATAATTTAAGATGAGATTTGTGTCAAAAGTGGCAAAATCAAAGATTTTCGTTCTAAACTGCAGAAAATTCTACACTTTTTCTGAAGTCGTTTTGTGTCCCATAGGGAAGCATTGAAAAAAATTCTTTCTTCAACAACTCACTTAATTTTCATTATTTCTCTACAAAAATTAGCCAGTTAACGTATCTAACCAAGAATTAATCGAAACCACTTCTACTTTATCGAAATACTTGAAACTAAAAAAGATATTCCACATGGTACCGTATTCCCATAGTAAACCATAGGGGTGAATTTTTGTGGAAAAAACTCATTTAAATTCGGGTCTTTCTTGAAAAAAAGGGTTGGGTTTACTTCATTCTCGCAGATACAGTGGGAAACACTTCGTTTTTATAGAAATCCTTCACATGAAATAAGTGAATCGACATGGTATTTGTTTCCCATAGTAAAGCATAGGGAGGATTCCCATAGTAAAGCATAGGGGTGAATTGTAATGGAAAAAACTAACTTAATTTCCGTTCTTTCTTTACAAAATCTGGCAAATTAACTTTATTCTCGTAGATATACTGGGAAACACTTCGTTTTTATCGGAATACTTGAAACTAAAAAAGATAATCCACATGGTACCGTATTCCCATAGTAAAGCAATGGGCTGATTTTTTCTGGAAAAACTAATTTAATTTAGGGTCTTTATTTAAAAAAACTAGCAGGTTTAATTAATTTACGTAGATATACGTGGAATCACATCGGTTTTTATCGAAATCCGTGAAAATAAAAAAGTTATTCCGCATTGAATGACATTCATATGGTAAGCATAGGGAGGATTCCCATAGGAACAATGTAAAATCAGTTTCTCACTTAAACTTAATTTCTGCTAAAATCTTGATGATAATAGGTTAATATACCTAAAAATAAGCTATATTAGCTGTTTAATCAATTTTAGGATCGAAATCCGTGGCTATAATTTAAGATGAGATTTGTGTCAAAAGTGGCAAAATCAAAGATTTTCGTTCTAAACTGCAGAAAATTCTGCACTTTTTCTGAAGTCGTTTTGTGTCCCATAGGGAAGCATTGAAAAAAATTCTTTCTTCAACAACTCACTTAATTTTCATTATTTCTCTACAAAAATTAGCCAGTTAACGTATCCAACCAAGAATTAGTCGAAAACACTTCTACTTTATCGAAATACTTGAAACTAAAAAAGATATTCCACATGGTACCGTATTCCCATAGTAAACCATAGGGGTGAATTTTTGTGGAAAAAACTCATTTAAATTCGGGTCTTTCTTGAAACAAAGGGTTGGGTTTACTTCATTCTCGCAGATACAGTGGGAAACACTTCGTTTTTATAGAAATCCTTCACATGAAATAAGTGAATCGACATGGTATTTGGTTCCCATAGTAAAGCATAGGGAGGATTCCCATAGTAAAGCATAGGGGTGAATTGTAATGGAAAAAACTAACTTAATTTCCGTTTTTTCTTTACAAAATCTGGCAAGTTAACTTAATTCTTGTAGATATACTGGGAAACACTTCGTTTTTATCGAAATACTTGAAACTAAAAAAGATTTTCCACATGGTACCATATTCCCATAGTAAAGCATAGGGGTGAATATTTCTGGAAAAACTCATTTAATTTCGGGTCTTTCTTGGAAAAAAGGGGCGGAATTACTTCTATCACGCAGATACAGAGGGAAACACTTCGTTTTTATTGAAATCCTTCACATGAAATAAGTGAATCGACATGGTATTTTTTCCCATAGTAAAGCATAGGGAGGATTCCCATAGTAAAGCATAGGGGTGAATTGTTCTGGAAAAAACTAACTTAATTTCCGTTCTTTCTTTACAAAATCTGGCAAATTAACTTTATTCTCGTAGATATACTGGGAAACACTTCGTTTTTATCGGAATACTTGAAACTAAAAAAGATAATCCACATGGTACCGTATTCCCATAGTAAAGCAATGGGCTGATTTTTTCTGGAAAAACTAATTTAATTTAGGGTCTTTATTTAAAAAAACTTGCAGGTTTAATTAATTTACGTAGATATACGTGGAATCACATCGGTTTTTATCGAAATCCGTGAAAATAAAAAAGTTATTCCGCATTGAATGACATTCATATGGTAAGCATAGGGAGGATTCCCATAGGAACAATGTAAAATCAGTTTCTCACTTAAACTTAATTTCTGCTAAAATCTTGATGATAATAGGTTAATATACCTAAAAATAAGCTATATTAGCTGTTTAATCAATTTTAGGATCGAAATCCGTGGCTATAATTTAAGATGAGATTTGTGTCAAAAGTGGCAAAATCAAAGATTTTCGTTCTAAACTGCAGAAAATTCTACACTTTTTCTGAACTCGTTTTGTGTCCCATAGGGAAGCATTGAAAAAAATTCTTTCTTCAACAACTCACTTAATTTTCATTATTTCTCTACAAAAATTAGCCAGTTAACGTATCTAACCAAGAATTAATCGAAAACACTTCTACTTTATCGAAATACTTGAAACTAAAAAAGATATTCCACATGGTACCGTATTCCCATATTAAACCATAGGGGTGAATTTTTGTGGAAAAAACTCATTTAAATTCGGGTCTTTCTTGAAAAAAAGGGTTGGGTTTACTTCATTCTCGCAGATACAGTGGGAAACACTTCGTTTTTATTGAAATCCTTCACATGAAATAAGTGAATCGACATGGTATTTTTTCCCATAGTAAAGCATAGGGAGGATTCCCATAGTAAAGCATAGGGGTGAATTGTTCTGGAAAAAACTAACTTAATTTCCGTTCTTTCTTTACAAAATCTGGCAAATTAACTTTATTCTCGTAGATATACTGGGAAACACTTCGTTTTTATCGGAATACTTGAAACTAAAAAAGATAATCCACATGGTACCGTATTCCCATAGTAAAGCAATGGGCTGATTTTTTCTGGAAAAACTAATTTAATTTAGGGTCTTTATTTAAAAAAACTAGCAGGTTTAATTAATTTACGTAGATATACGTGGAATCACATCGGTTTTTATCGAAATCCGTGAAAATAAAAAAGTTATTCCGCATTGAATGACATTCATATGGTAAGCATAGGGAGGATTCCCATAGGAACAATGTAAAATCAGTTTCTCACTTAAACTTAATTTCTGCTAAAATCTTGATGATAATAGGTTAATATACCTAAAAATAAGCTATATTAGCTGTTTAATCAATTTTAGGATCGAAATCCGTGGCTATAATTTAAGATGAGATTTGTGTCAAAAGTGGCAAAATCAAAGATTTTCGTTCTAAACTGCAGAAAATTCTACACTTTTTCTGAAGTCGTTTTGTGTCCCATAGGGAAGCATTGAAAAAAATTCTTTCTTCAACAACTCACTTAATTTTCATTATTTCTCTACAAAAATTAGCCAGTTAACGTATCTAACCAAGAATTAATCGAAACCACTTCTACTTTATCGAAATACTTGAAACTAAAAAAGATATTCCACATGGTACCGTATTCCCATAGTAAACCATAGGGGTGAATTTTTGTGGAAAAAACTCATTTAAATTCGGGTCTTTCTTGAAAAAAAGGGTTGGGTTTACTTCATTCTCGCAGATACAGTGGGAAACACTTCGTTTTTATAGAAATCCTTCACATGAAATAAGTGAATCGACATGGTATTTGTTTCCCATAGTAAAGCATAGGGAGGATTCCCATAGTAAAGCATAGGGGTGAATTGTAATGGAAAAAACTAACTTAATTTCCGTTTTTTCTTTACAAAATCTGGCAAGTTAACTTAATTCTTGTAGATATACTGGGAAACACTTCGTTTTTATCGAAATACTTGAAACTAAAAAAGATTTTCCACATGGTACCATATTCCCATAGTAAACCATAGGGGTGAATATTTCTGGAAAAACTCATTTAATTTCGGGTCTTTCTTGGAAAAAAGGGGCGGAATTACTTCTATCACGCAGATACAGAGGGAAACACTTCGTTTTTATTGAAATCCTTCACATGAAATAAGTGAATCGACATGGTATTTTTTCCCATAGTAAAGCATAGGGAGGATTCCCATAGTAAAGCATAGGGGTGAATTGTTCTGGAAAAAACTAACTTAATTTCCGTTCTTTCTTTACAAAATCTGGCAAATTAACTTTATTCTCGTAGATATACTGGGAAACACTTCGTTTTTATCGGAATACTTGAAACTAAAAAAGATAATCCACATGGTACCGTATTCCCATAGTAAAGCAATGGGCTGATTTTTTCTGGAAAAACTAATTTAATTTAGGGTCTTTATTTAAAAAAACTAGCAGGTTTAATTAATTTACGTAGATATACGTGGAATCACATCGGTTTTTATCGAAATCCGTGAAAATAAAAAAGTTATTCCGCATTGAATGACATTCATATGGTAAGCATAGGGAGGATTCCCATAGGAACAATGTAAAATCAGTTTCTCACTTAAACTTAATTTCTGCTAAAATCTTGATGATAATAGGTTAATATACCTAAAAATAAGCTATATTAGCTGTTTAATCAATTTTAGGATCGAAATCCGTGGCTATAATTTAAGATGAGATTTGTGTCAAAAGTGGCAAAATCAAAGATTTTCGTTCTAAACTGCAGAAAATTCTACACTTTTTCTGAAGTCGTTTTGTGTCCCATAGGGAAGCATTGAAAAAAATTCTTTCTTCAACAACTCACTTAATTTTGATTATTTCTCTACAAAAATTAGCCAGTTAACGTATCTAACCAAGAATTAATCGAAACCACTTCTATTTTATCGAAATACTTGAAACTAAAAAAGATATTCCACATGGTACCGTATTCCCATAGTAAACCATAGGGGTGAATTTTTGTGGAAAAAACTCATTTAAATTCGGGTCTTTCTTGAAAAAAAGGGTTGGGTTTACTTCATTCTCGCAGATACAGTGGGAAACACTTCGTTTTTATAGAAATCCTTCACATGAAATAAGTGAATCGACATGGTATTTGTTTCCCATAGTAAAGCATAGGGAGGATTCCCATAGTAAAGCATAGGGGTGAATTGTAATGGAAAAAACTAACTTAATTTCCGTTTTTTCTTTACAAAATCTGGCAGGTTAACTTAATTCTTGTAGATATACTGGGAAACACTTCGTTTTTATCGAAATACTTGAAACTAAAAAAGATTTTCCACATGGTACCATATTCCCATAGTAAAGCATAGGGGTGAATATTTCTGGAAAAACTCATTTAATTTCGGGTCTTTCTTGGAAAAAAGGGGCGGAATTACTTCTATCACGCAGATACAGAGGGAAACACTTCGTTTTTATTGAAATCCTTCACATGAAATAAG
>NW_028328407.1:0-26021 GCF_048544385.1 Mastigoproctus giganteus
AGCATTATTACACAGCTTCAAAGCAGAAGCTTGGAGTACACATTTCCCAAAGTAAATGTACATAAGATTAGCGAATTGAAATATACAGATAAAATAAAACTAAATAAATAAAAGTAGGACTCATCTTTCCTATTTAAGTGAACAGGTAGGAGTAAGGCAGAGCACTGGTATTTCTTCACACACATTACACAATAAGAGTCTTAGAACTTGCAAGAAGAGTCCATTTTAAGTCAGGTAACGGATGAGGTTAGCAATTTCAGTTGCATCTTGAAGTGTCTGGGGGCGTCAAATATCTCCATATTTGCTTTGTTCATTGATCTTGCAGTCCTATTGTAGAAGTTGTAGTATCCATAATTTGTTCTCGCATAGGATGGTTTCTTAACGCTCTTGTCGGAGCGTTGAAATTTATTTGTGAGACGAGATGAGGGCAATTCAGGGTACCATTTAACAGCTGGTTAAGAAGGAGTAAGTCGGCTTTATCTCTTCTTTTTTCCAGCGTTTCGAGTACAAAGAATACACACCACTCTTGGTAGGATTTCTCATTGTATTCAAGGCCACTTTTAAAGCAAATGTACTGGATTGCTCTTTTTTGAATATTTTCGATTTCTAATTTTTGGTAAGCAACATGTGGGGACCAGACCTGTGAGGCAAATTCTAGGGCTGGCCTCACATAGCTTTTGTAAAGAAAGATGAAAAGTGCCAACTGATTGAAGTCTCAGTTAATTCTTTTCAGGAAACCTAGTTTTTTGCTAGCTACCTTCACAATGTTAGAGACATGGACATCAAAGGAAAATGATTCTTTAATAAAGATACCTAAATTTTTGGCTGTACTAACTTTTTTGATTGCCTTGTTGTTGTTGATCCAATAAGAAAAATAAGAATAATTGCCTCCGGTTTTGTAATATCAGAGCCATAGACAGTGAGCATGGGACAGTTATCGAGTGGATGTTTTGCATACATTCACTGTATTTTGGCACATATTGTTTGGGTTTTTGCAATTCTTGTAATTGTGGAAGTAAAACACTTCCATACTTCTCTTTTGCTAGTCTGCTTAACATATTTTGCCTTTGCTCTTGCCTGTTTAAAACAAATGAGTTTTGCTGTTGTTGGGAACTTCCTGAAGATGTTCCATGCTCCATTCTTCTGTTTTTTAGCTACACTACATTCATAATTTTTGAGTAGCCCAATTTTTTGTGGTTTGTTTTGGAATTGCTTTGTCTGCTGCCTGCAGTATTTGGTTAGATATATATTCTACTGCCAGGTTTATGGGTGTTTGTTGGACATGCTTTTCTTCTAGTGTTGCTAGCTGCTTGTACATGTCCCATTCAGCTTTGAAAAAGTCCCATTTGGCAATTCAGTAAGAAAGGCAGGAAATACTTGTGTCAATGCAGCATATAACAGGATAATGATCATTGCCCAGTGGATTGCTGTGAATAGCCCAACCAAATAGAGAATATATAGCTATTGAGCATAGAGAGACATCAATATCTGAAGTAGATCCTGTAGGAAGATGCATATAAGTGTGCGCTCCATTATTTAGAGTTATTAGATTGTGTTGATCAAGTAATTTTTCATTTGCATTAGTAGAGGCATATGCAAGAAATCAAGCTTATGCAGCATCACCAAAAAAAAAAAAAAAACCCACTCCCATTTCACCCCTCCGTTCGTTCAAAATACCTGTCCAGCTGAGCCTTAAATTTATTTATGCTATCAACTTCCACAACATGGGATGGAAGTCTGTTCCACCAACCAACTACGGCGCCTCCGTAGCCAGGTGGGAAGGAGGAGCAGCAGCAGTGCATAGCATACGCTTCTTGATTAGACCGGGGTTCGAACCCGCCACCACCAAATATGGAGGATGTGGAAAGGTCAGGGAATGACCACCGCACATCTCAGAGCAATATGGCCTTAGTTGCTAATGCTCCTAAAAACCAAATAACAACCAACTAACTACCTGCTAGCTAAAGGCAAATTTCTGCACATCTATCCTACATCTGTCATTCCTCAATTGGAATTTATGCCCTCTCAGGTGATTATTCTGAGCAAGAGGAAGAATCCCATTGGCATTGAGTATGCTCAAACCATTCAAGGCTTTATACACCTCTATCAGATCACCTCGCCGGTGCCTAGTCTCCAGACACTGTAATTTGCAAAACTTAAGTCTTTCTTCGTAAGAGCAACCCTTTGTTCCATTCACTAATCTTGTTGCCCTTCTCTATATTCATTCCAGCAGCTCTACATCCTTCTTGAAATGAGGCCTCCAGACCTGTATACAATACTTAAGGTGTGGCCTGACCATTGCCTTATACAAAGGAATAATCACCTCCTTATCCCTGCTAGAAAAATTCCTGTATATCATTGACAAGACACCATGAGCTACTCTTGCAGCCCATCTGCACTGCTCAGAGAACTTCATATCTGCCTGCACAATTACCCCCAGGTCCTTTTCATTCTCTACCATTGTCAATATTGTACCACAGATTTGATACGTCGCTCTGGGGTTACTGTTTCCCATATGTAGTACTTTACATTTGTCAATGTTAAACTTCATTTGCCACCTCTCAGCCCATCTGCTCAACCTTTCCAGATCCTGTTGCAGCAGCATAGCGTCAGTAGTGTCCTTAACAACCCTGACAACCTTTTTCGATAGTTTGTCCATGCTCATCCAGGTTATAGTTTCCCCATAACGGATGGTGACTGTTGAGGTCTCCTAGGATGCAATAGGGTTTGAGAAGTTGTATCACTAATTCTTCTAAGCCGGCATGGCTCATATTTCGGTTAGGTGGCAAGTATAATGAGACTAACTTGAAGCTAACATTTACTTGTGCAGCAACTGCCTGAAGGTTTGTTTTTAATGGGATTGGTTTTGAAGGTATCTGATAATTTATTATCAGTGCTAACCCTCCATATGCAAGATTTTTCGGATTGTGTGCAACACGATCTTGTCAATGTATTATGTATTTCCGAAGGAAAACAATTACATTTGGTGTTAGATCGGTTTCCTGTAGACAGAAGGCAATATTGCGAAAGGAGATCTCAGATGTCAGTCAAATTACTACAATAGCCTTTACAGCTCTACTGTAAGAAGGAAGCATTATTTGCATTTAGTGCATTTGTTTTCAAGGGACTGAAGGTTTAGATCGCTCAAATTTACCTTTCCCCTTCTTTGGAAAATAAGGTTATCCATCTCCTCATCAGTGAACAGTTCTAAAACCTGTTCATCTTGGTTTAAATAATCTTCTGAGTCCATGTAGTCTATTTGGTTTGAGTCAGGAGTGGTAGATATTCTGCTGTTGAATGGCATCTGGTTGTACTGCAATCAGCATATTTATAGCTTTGATTTGTTTGATTTTCGTTTGGTGTGGTGGTACTGGGGACAATAGTGACTGTGCCCATTCAGCTAGTGATTTGCTTGGTGGTATAGTTACCTCCATTTACATAGCAATTGATGTGTGTTTTATGGTTATTTGGGCATAAGTTGGCTTGTTAGTATTCAGAACTGGTATGGATTTTTTAGCTTCTTGGTAGGTTATATTATGTTCAGTTTTGTACTGCTGAATCTTTTTTCACCTTTCCAAAGGGGGCACACTCTTGGAATACACTGGATGTGCTTCTTTACAGTTTAGTGTTGTGGTTATGCAGTTGGTACTAGTGTGTGCAGTAAATCCACACATGGCACAGGCAGCTGCTCCTCTGCAGACTGGCTGTGAGTGCCCAAACTTCTCGCACTTGTAGCAACATAATGGGTTTGGGATGTAGGGTTTAACTCTGCAGTTAAGGTAACCTGCTTTGATCATCGTTGTTGTTTGGGATTGTCAAATGTGAGGATTATGTTCCGAGTAGGAACTAGTATATCATCCATTGTTAGAATTTGCCTTACATTGATGACTCCAACTTGTAGTTCTTGTTCCAGTTCTTCATCTGACAGATTGATTGAACGTGTGGTGAAACGGTAAATGAAGTTCCACCAAAAAGTTTTAGTTTTTGTAGTTGTTCAGACTGTCAGGCAGTGACAACTTCAATCAGTAGGGGTCCTGATTTTAAACAGTGAACTGTCTTGGGAATACCTATGTGCTTTCTAGGTATTTCTGCACTAGAAATGGAGAGTTTTCCAATCAGCTGTTCTTGAGTTGAATGAATTATCACGAAAGTTGGAGTTCGGATTCTGTCTACATCAAATGTCTTTTGACATTTTGCTGTAACAGAACCAGGCTTCTCTTGCTGTTGCCTTGTTAGGGTTTCATCTGTACACCCAGGGGTATTCTGGATTTTGGAAACTATTTGCTCCATTTCACTCTGGAAGGGAGACCTTTTCCCCTCCAAGTTACCAGCCCCCGCCACGTGGACACCTTTGTGACCTAGCAGAAATTGGTTAGTAATAATATATAAATAAAAGGATAAAAGAAAGAAGGTTACTGTTACTTTTCCTCCTGATCAAATAAAGTGATTTCTTTACTGAGGATTACAGTAATACCTTGCTTAGCATGGCTTCAAACAGCAGATTTCACTATAACATGGTTTTCAATTAAGATTAAGTCAAAAAGTTACTGTACATATTAAAACTCATTCAATAGCTTACACACACTCTACATATAACCTGCATTGTTGTATCCTAGGTATGCGTACATATATGCTGCGGTGCCAGCTCTATAGTGTCACATGCACATGTGCCAATAGCTCCCCTCAGGCAGTCAGCGGCAACGTGCAACAGTGTTCAGTATTCATAACTCCATTATGACATGATAGCATTTCAAACTTTTCATTTCACAATTTATTTTTTACCCCTTTAAATACGATCAAAAATATATCTACATCTGGTTAGAAATCACTGTCAATAACATGCGTTCTGTTTGGCAACATGTTTTGCCCCATTTGGCATATGATTTTGCTGGTTTTAAATCACAAGTTCAGACAATTGCCGAAGAATTTAACAGAAGAATTGGAGAAAGTTTTCTGGGGAGTTGACATGGCCTGTGGGGCAATTATGAATGGAGATCCAAATGTTGAACACAGCATCAAGATATGGCAAATTTTACAAGATGGGATTCAATGCTACAGACTTGTACACAGAGAAAAAGAAGAGACAACTTCGCCAGACTTCATTATTGAAATAACTAAATAAACAATAAAGTTTTTTTCTCATCTCTCATGTTACATTTTATTAATAAAATTTTTGCAATATTTTTTATTTCAAATCCTTTTAATTGGCTATTGAGAGCAAATTGTTGATAGATTTATTATAATTTGTTTATAGACTGTTTCTCTGGTACACATTTAATTAAAATTATAATATAACTCAATCAGCACAGTTTCACATAACAAGGAATAGTTTTGGTACCAATTATCAGTGCTATGCGGGGTATCGCTGTATTTAATTGATTGTTAGTGCAATACTGAAAACATCTAGCAAATGGTAAAAACTATTTGGCCAATAGTAAAGTATGTTTCATTCCTTCAAGCAATACCGAATACCTGTGTGGGTTTCAGATTTCTTCACTGCTTCATTGTGACAGAATGTGCTAAGCATTGCAGTGGCAATTATTGTTGCATGGTGGGAAACACAGTAAAGCTAGTGTGTTTCCACAAATGGAAATATTCTGGCTCCCACAGTAAAGTGCAACAATCTTCATCCAACAAAAACAGTTCATGGACTTCTCTGGGACCTACATTTTTAGATTTATTTTTCACGTTCTTGAAAAGTAAACTTTTTAGGTTGTCAGCTCATTATAACAAATGCCCTTACAACTGTGGCACTGTTTAAAGGGAAACCAATGTGAACTACAGTACTAAACAGGCAATAAAGAACAGCTGTTACATAAACAAAGCCTCCCAAGTACTCAAAAAGCATAAGTAAAAGCAATGTCACATTATCATCTATGCCTATAGATTTTAGTTTTATGATCTCTTAGATAAAGGAATTATACACTTGCTTTTTTTTTTTTTTTTTTTTTTTTACAGTTTAATGCACATTGTAATAAAATGTCCAATGTAAACCTTTAAAAGAAAGTGTAGCAATAATAAAAAGTAGCTTGCTTCTAAAGCAAATTTTACTTTAATACAGCACTCTGTGAGATGCAAAAGATAGTAAAAGAGGGTCAACTTATATGGTGAATATAAAAGTATAATAAGATCTCATTAAGAGTACATATATACTCTAAACTTCTCTATACTTCCATTAAGAGCATGGAGAAGTTTCATTCTCCCCTCAGGCAGTCAACATATTAAGGCCATTAAGAGTATTAAGGTCATAAGATATAATATCAGACTATATGGGACCTTAATTTGTGCTTAATGAATTTGATTGAGCACAATTTTTTATGATTGATTAATCACAAATTTTTAAGGCAAAAAGCAGAATTCAACTTATGATGACTTATACATTGGAATATGGTAACCACAGCTTTCCTAACTGCTATTAAAACTAGAATCAAATTCCATTAAGCAAAATGATTTCATTTTTTTCACCAGTTTCCCTTCAAATAGATGTGGTAATCTTAAACAGTTATTTATAATATATAAAAAAATAATCTAATACTCTTCTTAAGTGTAACATTCATTCTGACCAATTGCTAAATGGCACAATAAATATATATTAGAATTCAGCTATACCATTATTAAGACATGTGTAGAAACCATATCTTGTACAAGTTCCTCTAATGACAAAGCTCCAGAAGTGCCAGGATTCAAAACAAGTCTTAGTTTTGGAAGTGGAACAAAACCAGACATTAATGGATAGAGATTGTATGTAAGCTTGTATTTCTGTCTTGGTGGTACTTTAAAGTGAATCTATTTAAATAAAAAAATAATAACCATATAAAATGAGCATGCTTTATTTCTTACTTTCTTAAAAGAAAAGCAGTAAAGTAATTCTACATAATACAATTTCTATAAAAACAGAGCGAAAATAGTTTGGTTTTGGTTTGTAACCACTATATACTTTAAAATTATAAGTCACCTACTTACCTTGAACCAAAATAAAGATTACAAAATTGGTAAAATAGTTAGAATATTGATTGTAAACTAATCACATAAATTATACTTACTGTAATGAGAAAGTTCTAATATTAAATAGTTACTGCTAGAAAATACACACAAGCCTCCATTAGAATCAGCACAGAAATTAAGACATCAAAGTAAGTGATCAAAATGAGTGTTTTGTAAAATCATCACTGCATTTGACGGGGATGATTATGAAAAACACTTGCCTTGTTATGATTGGTTAGAAGTTGTATAGTAAATAGAAAAGATGGAGAGTAAATATATAAAATCAAAAAGATTGGATGTACTTGATCTAAAAGAGGAAATGTATTAGTAAATTCCAAGGAATTATAGTAATTATTATTCTGATTTTTACACTGGATATTCTTCTCAGTGAAGCAAAGTTGTGGCTGAAAAATTTTATTAAGTTCCTTGATGTCATTAAGGAGCATTATTCATCACTGGCAGGCTTCATTGACTTGTTCTGGTTTGCTGTTAGCTATGCAGAAAGGGAGGCCCTATGCATATTCATTTTCAGAAGCAACAGACAAGATTTCGGGTAAGATAATTTGAATTTTCTTAGAGATCTAGGTATCTACAATTCAGGAGATCTAGTACAATTCTCAGTAGAAGAATAACACAAAGTATGTGCTGTCTTGAAATAAAGTTTATAACATTATTGTATAACATTGTGAGATGGGGCCTCCATAGCCAGGCGGGCAGGAGCAGAGCAGTGCATGGCACATGCTTCTTGATTAGACTAGGGTTCGAGCCCGTGACCACCAAATACAGAGGATGCGGAAAGGTCAGGGTATGACCACCGCATATCTCTGGATCAATGTGGCTTTAGTTGCTAATGCTCCTAAAAAAAACAAAAAAAACAATAACATTGTGAGATTTGCAGAAAAGGAGAAGTCTTACTTAGGCAAGGTATCAAAGTTACATAATGGTTTTTGTGTTAAGAGGTTTAATCATACAGGATGAGATGTTATCATCTCATAACATATCTAAGTAAGGAGGCTTCCTATTGTGTTTTAGTCAATACTGCCAAGGAGATATTTAGCATTAGTAGAGGCATATGATGCAAGAAATCAAGCTTATATAGCATCATCCAAAAAAAAACCTGTTCTCATTACGCTACAATATTCCAACCAAAACACCAATATGATAGCAGTAAGAGTAGTGAGTTGTAACCTACAAAGTCATCAGCTAAATTCAAAAAAATAAGCTAACGAACACTACTAAGCCTATTTAATCTATTTGTAAAACACAAATTAATACATTAACTAATCAAAAAATACAAATATATGCCCAAACAGTATTAAACCCTTCAAAATACTTATTTATTACAATTTAAACCCTACTATTCTTCTGAGCTACTGGTTACACTACAATATTCTGGCCAAAAACACTGCTACGATAGCAGTAGGAGTAAGTAGCAAGTTGTAACTTACAAAATCAAGCTAAATTTAAAAAATAAGCTAACGAAAAATAAGCAAGCGACACCTTGTGGCCAAAAGTTTTAAAATTATGCATATTATTTCATCCCTGATAAAGCCTGTAGTATATCTCATCCCTGTATATCTCATAGAGAATTAGTATACACCTTTGGTACTTGTAGTTTTTAATGTGGAACAAGGCTAACTCTATAGCATACAACTCAGCTGTGTATATGCTTGGGGAGGTTCCCCGGATATAATGATATCTGGTAAGATGGTAATGGAAATGATGGTAATGACTCTGTCTTTGAGCCATCAGTGAAGAGTATTTGGCTTGTTGAGCAACACAGAGTAGTTGGCAGACAGAAGATGGGGTGATGGCCATACCTCAATTTTTAATGGAGAAGTAACATGATGTTTCGTGAGCATGCCAGGGTGGAGGCAGTTGTGGTGGTGGCAACTTTGTCTACCATGATGTTCAATTCTCCTGAACATGAGTACCAAAGGGACAGTTGAAGTCTGGTGAGTGTTATAGAGATTTTCCCATTATGTCTCGAACATGGATGTCCATGTAGGAATGTTTGGCAGGGATTTCAGTTTAAAAGTGTATTTTAGTGGCAAATGCTTTCATCAGAGTGACAGTGGAGGTTCAGTTGCTTCGACATATGAACTCTGGATTGGGGGGGTCACTGTCAAGCCATTGCAGTACGGTGTTTCTTGCTGATGTGTATACCTGGGATCAAAAATCTAATTTAGATTGGATAAATGCACAATAGAGGCAGAGTATAGTGCAGCAGTCTGCTCTCCAATTATTGGATGGGGTTGGGAGGAGGAATGCCTGTAGTCATTTCAAGGTGAATTAAATTTCTCGTCATCACCTCGAAATGGCAATCCTTGTTCTGCCAAAGTAGATATAACTGCAACAATATGTTGAAGTACCTGCCTCCAATATTTTTATTCTTTTATAATTTGTTTATTAAATTTTGAATCTAAAGTTTATCCACCTTTTCTTGATAAACATGTAAGCAAAGCTGCTCTATGATCAGTTGAATTCTCATGCTGTTTAATTAGAGCAGCATTTCACCAATCCTTAAAGTCATCATTGGCTAAAGCGCAACTTGAATTTGAAAAAAGCTTGCATACAAAACAGTAGACACATCCAGTTGATGGAGAATATACTAGCTACTCTCGACTGAACTTTTCACCATTAATTTTCGTGGAGTGAAAGAGTCCTTGGGAGCAATACCTTACTTGATTTTTAAATATTTGTTTTGATTTTTCAAATGAATAATTCCAGTGTTGACAGTCAACAGTTCTTGTTTGAATCCAAAACGAGATATTATCCTTAAAGTAGTCCATAGACACTCATCGTTGTATTTTGTATAGATATTTTGTTGTATCATAGTCTGAAATATCAGGATCAGATCTTCTTCCAGTCACATAGTTCCCCGAGGAGCTGTTGTGGCCATGAACAAATTCCTCCAACTGCATCGATCATGTGCTATATGAGTGGCATCGCAAAATGTCACACCCAAAATTTCACTGAGCCCATCCTTCCACCTAGTTGCAGCTCTTCCTTTAACAGCAGTTTTTGAAGTTGGTTTTGTTATGGTCTCTGTGTCATCAGATAATGTGCTCGTATGCCATTGCCTACCACATGGCCAATTTTGAAAGGGGCAAGCTTTAATCATAGGAAGAATCATCATGCATTCCACGAGATACTGTTGAAGAGGAAAGGTGACTACAGTAGAGTTCCGGTTATTGCAGAGGGCTGATTACAACTGGTTTTCGCCTTGTTTTCAGAGGTCGTCTACATATACAAACGGATATATATTATTCATTAGATTCGCACAAGTAGTTATTATATCTTAGTCAATTAATTTATTCATAAGGTGATGTTATGATCCCTCTTCTTCTTTCTTCAATGTCTAATTAATGTCCAAAATTTCCAATTAATTATGTGGAATACAGTCGGTCCTCGTATAACACGTGTTTACATTACACGAATTCGATCATACACGATTTATAAATAGGGGAACGATATCTTATATAACACGAACCGAATTCGCTTATGCACGATTCGCCTTCGTGTTTACAAGAAATGGCAGTCGAACGTGGAATCACCCCAACTGAACGCAACACGATAGGACTGAAGAAAATGTATTTATGCCTTTTATATCAGTGAAGGGGAAACACATTTCACCATAATAACGTAAAAACCCACACAATTCCAGCTATCGATAATTTGCAATTGCAATTAGATCGAGTTTACGACCAGTTTATAACAGATTCCACTAGCAGAAACGCAACTGGAAATTGTTTTTATTGTTTTATGGTAGTAACCCCCAGAAAGTAAAATGTGAGGTGTTAATAGTGTATCTCGGCCTTTACGGTGTTGTTTATTCAGTTGCTACACGCGCGCAGCTTTGTTTATGTGTATTAAGGGTGCCTCCTCATTTTGTAATTGTGCTTTAAAAATGAGTAAAATACTTAAAAGGTGTGAAAAGGAAGCGTCCTGGCGAAGACACTGCAGATTCAGAGAGAAAAAAAAAAAAAGCAATATCGATAAACAGAGGTGGACTGGGTCAAAAATTCTTACCCGGGAAAATTTATGGTGGCCTCATACTATGGTTTATGGCCAAAATCACACCGGCCTCCGGCCCACCGGGATTTCCCGGGTAAGGCTTATGGCCAGTCCGCCTCTGTCGATAGAGAAAAAAATATGAAATTGTGAAACGCTTTGAGCGAAATGAAAGACCATGTGATATTGCACGTGCTACAGACCTAAATGAGGCAACGCCGAAAATTACAAAGAATGCGGAGAAAATAAAAACTTTCATAGCGGGAACAACTCAAAGTGTAATTAAAATCCATTAGATTAAGACACAAGAATTGGAAGAGATGGAACGGCTGTCTTTTCTATCTGTTTTTCGATTTTCTATCTGTTTGGATAGAAAATCAAACAAAAAACAAGTTTGCTTACGATAGAAGCAAAAGCATTAGCAACATTTTATTATAATAGTCGTAATAAAATACGTAAGCATTTTACTATGACTATTTTATTTAATATATTAAATTTTTTACGAATAAAATGTATTTTATTCGTAAAAAATACTTTTTTAGTATTAAAAAATACTTTTTTTTTTTTTTTTTTTTTATGAGAGCCCCAAACACGAGAGGTATTAGAACCTATAGTACTTAGTACCGTGCTTGGGTTGAGGTTAAGAAGACGAAAGAAGATATTTGTTGACATTGGACTTGAACTTCTGTAGACTGTAATTTTCAGGAAATACGTATGAAGGAAGGGGGTTCCAGAAAACAGCAGTCGAATGAATAAATGAGGAAGATGAAAAGTTGGTTCTGTGGGTTTGAAGTTGGACAGTAAATGGATGTTGGCTGGTGGCGGCACGTGTTCGGACTGTTTTGAAAGAGAGAGCAGGAATTATAGAAGCCAATTCAGAAGAACAGTGCCCACAGAAGTATCTGTAGAAGAGGCATGCAGCAGAAACAGTGCGTCTATGAGAAAGCGAGTGGAGAGACTCTGTTAGAGATGAATCATTAATTAACCTAACTGCCCTCTTCTGAATGGAATCAAGAAGCCGGAGAGAGGTTTTGGGGGCACCACCCCAGATATGAGAACAATATTCCATGGCAGGGCGAATTTGCGATTTATACAGAGTGAGAAGCTGATTGGAAGAAAAGTAACGCCAAGAGCGAAAGAGAAAACCAAGTTTTTTAGATGCAAGGAAGCAATATTTGTAATGTGCTTGTGCCAAGAGAGATTAGAAGTCAGGGTAATCCCCAAAAGAGATATATCCTTTTGCCTAGAAATTGGAGTGTCACTAAAGATAAGCATAGGAGTAGAAGAATCCTTTTTGCGAGATATAAGACAAGACTGAGTTTTAGAAGGGTTGAAATCAACTAAGTTGTCTTTGCCCCACTGGAGAATTACCTGAAGATCGGCATTTAAGGAATTGGTAGCAGATTTTCGAGAAGTTGAAGCTGACTGAGCAGGACAAGGTTTCTCAAAATGGAAAGTTGAATGCAATGTGCTATCATCGGCAAAACTATGGATAGGATTTCCAGTCAATGGAAGAAGGTCATTGATATACAAGAGGAAAAGAGTGGGGGAAAGAACTGAACCTTGGGGGACACCGGCATTAGTGGAGAAGTTAGAAGACAGAGAGCCATCTACCATCACCCTCAGTGAGCGATCAGAGAGAAAACTGGATAACCAATTACTAAAAACAGTTGGCAAACCATAAGATGGAAGCTTGTTTAGAAGACCTTTATGCCAAACACGATCAAAAGCCTTTGAGATGTCAAGAGCAACTACTTGTGTTTCACCGAACCTTTCCATTGAATTAGTCCATAAATGGGTAACATAAGCCAGAATATCTCCAGTGGATCGACACTGACGGAATCCATGCTGGCGATCGTTGATCAGACGGAAGGTTTCTAGGTAGTTTAAGAGTTGGCGGTTAATTGATTTCTCCATTACTTTAGAAAGAGCAGAAGTAATAGCAATGGGACGATAATTGGATGGGAGGGATTTGTCACCCTTTTTAGGAACTGGCTGGATATGAGCAAATTTCCAAGCAGAAGGAAAAACACCTTTGGAATAAGAAAGTGAAAAAAGGCGGCAAAGAATAGGAGTAAGTTCAGGAGCACAGGTTTTGAGAACAAGTGGAGAAATACCATCAGGACCTGGAGCTTTTCTTAGTATCATGATTCATCAAAATCCTTCTGATATCCTTTTGACAGAAGACCACAGGAGGCATTAAATGGAGCGTGTTGGGAATGGTGGGAGGTGTTTTACCAAGATCATTAATACATGAGCTGGAAGAAAAATGGGATGCTAGCAGGTCAGCTTTATCCTTGGCTGAAGTGGCAACAGAACCATCTGGTTTGGACAGAGGTGGGAGCAAAGATGGGCAAAAGTTGCGGCCAATAGCTTTGGCAAGAGACCAGAATGCTCGGCTACCATTAGGGCAAGAAGCAAGTTTTCTAGTCTTAGCCTGTTCAAACTCTAGTTTGGACTGGTTAATAACTGCTTTGCAACTGTTGCGAGCTTTGGTGTAGGCAGAAAATGAAACTGAAGAATTAGAAACAAGCCAATTACGATATGCAACATTCTTCTCTTGGACAGCCTTAGCACATTTATTGGAAAACCAAGGTTTAGATAAAGGACGAGATTTTAAAGTGGAGTGTGGGATAAAGGATTCCATTCCTGCAAGAATAATTTCACTGACACGATCTGACCAAACGTTGACATCAGAAGTTTTGAAACAGTAATCCGACCAAGGAAAAGAAGAAAAGAAGTCTCGCAGGTCATCCCATTTTGCATTCTTGTAATGCCAAACAACACGTGGTTGGGAATAGCCATGAGATAAAGGTTCCATTGGAGAAGAGACAATCACCAAGTTGTGATCTGAAGTGCCTAAAGGACCTCTCACTTCGACCGTGTACTTAGAAGGGTTGTTTGTGAGAAAAAGATCAAGCGTATTGGCTGTATGATTAGGATTGTCCGGTATTCTTGTAGGTAAATGAACAATCTGTGTTAGGTCATTAGTAATTGCAAAAGCATCAACATCTCGACCTGCTGGGTCGGTATGACTAGAAAACGGAAGCCAGCTGGAGTTGTGAACATTAAAATCACCAAGGAAAATTACTTCACTGTTAGGAAAGTTGGTCTGGAGAAAGTCAAGTTGCAAAGAGAGGAAGTCAAAGAGCTCCACGTGATTAGTGGAGTTGGGAGAACGGTAGAGACAACAGATGAATTTGACACAATGAGTTAGAGAGATTTTAAGCCAGAGAAGATCAAAGAGAGGAGATTCTAAATTGCCAAGTCTCTGACAGGGAATATCAGAACGGACATATGCACAAGTACCACCTTTGAGGCGAAAGGAATCATACAGCGAATAATTTGGGCATCTGAGATGAGCAGTAGATGAATCAACAGATATCTGAGATTCTGTCAGAAAAAGTACATGGGGTTTGGCAGACTGCAAGTGGAAATACTAAAAATACTTTATTATAATATAATAAATAATAAAAAAATAAATATTTTTTATTATTTATTATATTATAATAAAAATATTATTTTTTATTACGTGTTTTAATCGTTATAAAATACTTACGTATTTTATAACGATTAAAATTACCCGATTATTTATTGTGTTTGGTAATGTTTTGGTTCCAAATGTGTGTTCAATCTTGGGTGGTCAGCACCTAACCCCACTTTTCCCATAGGGCCTGTTGTTTATATTGCACGATTTTGCATTGCACGAGGGTTTCTAGGAACACAACTATCGTGCTATACGAGGACAGACTGTATATATATTAAAATAATTTTCTCCCAAACCATAAAGCATGCAACGTTTCCTTACCATAAACATTATTTCATGCTGATTTGCACAGTCTTATCCCCCAATGAATACATTTCTTAGGTTTTAAAATATTCGTTCCTGTATTTCAAATTTACACTCCTTTCATATGGCATTAACCGCTGCATAATCTTCTGTATTCTTCGAATGCACTAACCGTTAAAGTGTTATTTTAACCTTAGAGCTTAAATATTTACCACACAAATATAATATATGTGTCTAATGAATCCTCTGTACCTCTTCAGGATCAGATGTAATTGCCTTAAAAATATCTATAGGAATAGTGTCTGTTTTATAGTCTGCAATATCAGGATTAGATGTAATGCACTATAAATATCTGTAGGAATAGTTGGTTTTGAAATGCCAGGTCGATTCTCAATAAAAGAATCTTAGTTTATTTGTGTCCACTGTTAATAAGTGTCCACTTTGGGTAAACTAGATAAATTAACCTGTAATAATTTCTTATTTTTCTCTTTTGATACCTGCTTGCAACACTTCTCTTCATTTTTAATCCTAAGAAAAATTTATTTCAGATAAGTAAAAAAATGAAAAAATTAAAATTTTGAAATTTTAGTAAATAAAAATTAACTACTGTATTGCTTTTATTACAATATTGTGAATGACATTATGCGAGTTAATTATTTATTTAGATTATCAAATTGATTATTTTATTATTGTTGATAGATTATTTTTAAATGTAAATTATGTTACATAAAATGTTTCTAACACACCTCACAATTTAAATAAAGAAATTATTATATTAAATAATACCGTTGTAATAACATGTATATTATTGTTAAACTATTTTCAAAGTCTTGCCCACTTTAACAAGATCAACACACACATATTAACATAAAACACTGAAAGCAAACTGTCTGACAAAAGATTAGCTACCCATTTTTCCCCACTTTCTCCTGTAAGTAAGTAAACAATCTCTGATTTGACGCTTACCATTGACACATTCATAATTTATTGATTCCAAAAATAGACATGCATTGTAAAAACAACCAAAAGTATACTGCAATAAATTTTTTAAGACAAGTAAAAGCAGAAAAGCAAAAAGGCTATCATAATAACGATAATTTTCATTGTTTTTGTATACTCACGTTCATTATTTGTATACCCATGTTCATTTATGTTCCTTATTTATATAAATTATTTATTTTTTATTATTTTTTCTACACTAATGCGGAGGTCCCTGGTAATGTGAGGCCCTAAGCTGTAGCTTGTCTAGCTTAGGGCCTCACAATTACAATTTGCACTTTCCAGTTTACAGGGCTTCTCTGTTAGTGCATTTAATTATAAATGGGTAGTAAACTTGATCTTATTGCATTTGCAATAATCCCAATAGCTGGAATTGTGTGGGTTTTTACATTATTTGATGAAATGTGTTCCCCCTTCACTAAAATCTTCAATCATATAATACATAAGTAAATTTTCAGAATTTTCTCTTTGTTCCTATTTACTTATTATTAAAACGATGAAGGGAAAGCAACCAACAGAAAGTGCGCCCTGGGTACACCTCCAGACTGCCTCAGTCTTAGGGTGTTTATCTCCCCCCTCCCACTGTTTTAAAATAGGAAAACGACTTCTATAGATGGTACAGTAGTATGTTATCAGTAGTGGCAGTAGAAGTTGTTTTCCTATTTTAAAACAGCAGGAATTGGGGGGGGATAAACACCCTAAGACTGATGCAATCTAGAGGGTGTACCCATAAGTAAATTTCTGCCCACTCATGAAATCCAATAATCTGCTTTTAATAATGAGAAAAAAACTAATCAATACATAGTTATCAACTTCTACTGCCACTACCAATAACACACACCATCTGTTTACCAAGAATGCAGGGAGAAACTGCGGTAGCAGGAAATAAGTTTGTCCAGTAAGTTTCCCCAAAGTTTGCTGTGGTTCTCGTGTTAGCTTTCCTTACCTTAGGCAAATACTATTCAATACAATTACCACTTTTATTTATGGTTTTGAACACCATATATATTTTTTTCTAAGTGTTAGCTTTCAGGGTAGCACAATCTCTGATGATGTGATATCACATTTTCAGCTTAAGTCCCAACACAAATGATGCTATAACTTCACAAAAAAAAAAAAATCCCTATTAGTAAAATGTATGCTCGAGTGTGGTACTGAGTAGGCAACTAACTACCCTGATTACTACTGAAGGGTACTGAAAAAGATAAGATTTAAAAATTTAAAAAAAATCCTACCTGTTTGTTACCTGCATACATGAAGGCATCACTACTGTCAATTACAAGCTCCATATCTTGTACAGAATGTAGTCTGTTGTGAAGATAATATGTAATAGTTAAGGGAGTGCGAACCCAACCATGTGGTGGTAATTCAAGTTCCAAATATATTGGAGTAATATGAACAGGAATATCAGGAAGAGTGATGACTGTCTGTACAAAAGATGACTCATACTGTGGGCAATTCCTGTAATTGCAAAAAATATAATAAGTGTTATAAAGTTGTACTTGGTAAAGAAAGTTTACATTTGGGTTTTAGGTTTTCCAATCAAGCACTGGAAAACTAAAAAGTGAAATTAATTTATAAATTGGAAAAGGGTTGTGAAAAAAAAAAAAAGGAAGGGGAACCTGTAGACAGCAGCTAAAATATGTAAAGTATACAGATGACAACGCAAACAAATCAACAAAATTTATTTTCTAAAATTTAATTAAATGTTCACATCTGCAACTACAGCCATAATGTACCACACCAAGGATTTTGGGAATGATGTACTAATGTTTTTCACCCCTCCCCCATATTTATGTAATTTACAGGCTGTGAAACTAAAGAGTGTGGTATAAGTAAAGTATACAGATGACAACGCAAACAAATCAACAAAATTTATTTTCTAAAATTTAATTAACTGTTCACATCTGCAACTACAGCCATAATGTACCACACCAAGGATTTTGGGAATGATGTACTAATGTTTTTCACCCCTCCCCATATTTATGTAAATTACAGGCTGTGAAACTAAAGAGTGTGGTATAGGTTTATTTCCTGCAGGAAAATAAAAATATCTATTTTAAAGTCATCTGTTAAAAGGTGTTTAAATGTATGAAACTCTTGAATGTTGGGAGTTAGTGAGAAAGGGTTATGGCTCTCCGAAGGCATGGCATTCAATTAGGATATGTTCAATTGTAAGAGGGGGCATCACAATTTCAACATTATGCCACATGGCCACATTATCAATTCATATATACTAATAGCTGAAGAAAATTCAGCTATTAGTATATATAAATTGATAAGGTGGCCACGGCCAATTAAAACTTGAGCCAGTACTACTTCTCACCTTATTTTACACTAGGAGGCCGTAGTTTAATTTCTGGTTTAATCTGACAGTTTATTCATATTTTGACTATCAGAGAGTGTCATCATCAGCCATTTTCAATCCACTGCAGGATGAAGGCCTCTCCAGCAACTTTCCAGTTCCTTCTGTTTTGAGCACTGGCCATCCATTTACTACCCAAAAACTCATGAATTTCATCTATCCATCTCCACCTTTGTCTTCCAGGTTTTCTTTTAGCTCCTCTTGGGTACCATTCTGTTATTTTCTTATTCCATCTGTCATCATGTCTTCAAGCTATGTGTCCTGCCCAAGACCATTTTAGTTCTTTAGTTTTGATAAGAATGTCCTTTACTTGAGTTTGCTGCCTAATCCATGTGTTTCTCTTCTTATCTAACAGTCTGATTCCCAATATAATTTGTTCCATTCTTCGCTGTGTAGTTCTTAGCTTCTCTTCCATTCTTTTGGTGAGTGCCCAAGTTTCACTTCCATAAGTCATGGTGGGAAGTATACATTGATTCATTATTTTACGTTTCAGACAAACTGGGATATCACTCTTCAGTATGTGACTATATTTCCTGAATGCTATCCATCCAAAATTTATTCTTCTCTTGACTTCCAGCCATTTATCATTATTACAGCTAATAACTTGTCCCAGATAAGTATATGACTCCACCTTTTCAATTACTGCTCCTTCAATCATTATTTCCCTTTCCGTGGCATACTTGTTCATCATTACTTTTGTTTTAGCCATATTCATCTTTAGTCCAAAATCCTTACTAACTGTGCATAACTGATTAAGATTTTCCTCTAATTCTTTGGGATCGTGGCTTATGACCACAATGTCATCTGAAAATCGTAAATGGTTTAGGTACTCTCCGTTCACATTGACTCCTTTCTGCGACCAGTCTAATCTTCTGAAAGCTTCCTCAAGGGCAGCAGTAAACAGCTTCGGAGATATTGTGTCTCCTTGTCGAACTCCTTTCTCGATTTTAAATTTGCTACTGTCTTTGTCTAGTCTAATAAAGGCGGTAGCACTCTCATATATTTTCTTCAAAATCATAATATATGGGGTATCTATGCCTTGTCTTTCCAGTGCCCGAAACATTGCCTTATGCTGTATGGAGTCAAATGTCTTTTCATAATCCACAAATGCCAGGCATAATGGTGTTTTATATTCATTTGCTTTCTCCATTAGCTGTGATATTACGTGAAGGTGATCCATAGTTGAGAATCCTGTCCTAAAGCCAGCTTGCTCTTTCGGTTGAGTGTCAAGAGACTGCCAATGTGACATGAAAAAATTTTAGATAACTTTAGTATAATCAGAAAATGGAACTAAGGTTTTCCTTTGAGTGTTACACAATAATATTTTGCAGCTGCTTGTTCATTTCCCTTAATTCCAGAATGAGTTGACTCCTGCAATACTGTAGTGTCGTTATATAAAGTGTGCTAAATCTGACTGAAAACTGGATAAGTTTTGTTGTTGCGTAAAACTTATACTGGCTCTTCATGTATAGAATACATAAAGAGCCAGTTTTTTTTATATATATATATATAAATATATAAATAGGGGTTATCCCCTTGCTACAATAAACTGAATTAGGGTACAAGCTAGGGATAGGATACAAAATACTACATCAACCAACAATCGTAATATTAAAAAATACACTTTATTTCTGTCCCATACATTGAACAGTGGCACAAAGAGCTTAACAGATTCTTTAAAGATACCGAATTTAAAATTGTGGCCAGGCCAATATGGAAACTACACACTATACTGTGGCCAGGTCAATACGAAAACTACACACTATACTGAAAAATCGCTCAGTCCTTTCCTCGTTTGCAACACAAATAAATTACCTAGTATACAACATTTCTTGTGGTGATTGCAACTTGTCGTACCAAGGTTGTTGTAGTTGTAGTAGTAGTGGCATGTGATGAAAGAAAGCAAGTGTATGAGCTTATGCAGCATCAGCCAAAAAAAAAAAAAAAAAGAAATCACACCATTACCTCCAAATGCCTGTTCAGTTCCTCCTTAAATTTATTTATTCTATCAACTTAAATTTATTTAATCTATCAAAGTGCAGGAGAAATTGTAATTTATATGCATCCCATGCATTTTTCTTCTCCGTCACGAGTCTCATTAGTGCATTTGATAAACTTTTAGTAGCTTCTACGATTAATTCCTTGAATGCTTCCCACTTAGAATTTACTGTTGGTAACATCGTCAGTTGATCCCACTGTACAGAATTTAAAAACTGTCTGAGACCACTGTACTCACCTTTACGGAAGCAAAAACCCTTTCCTTTACCCCTGATGGTAATTATATCTTTAAGTAAATCCCACATCAGTACACTGTGAGCACTGCCAGTGGTTCCTTTATCTGCAAATTCTTAATACACGAATGATCACTGCTGATAACCAGATCAAGAGTATTACCCTCTGGATGCCTCTCAAACATGCTGACAAACATTTGGAGAGAGTGGATGGGTGAAATAAGGATTTTTTTTGTTTTTTTTTTGTTGATGCTATATAAGCTTGCTTTCTTGCATCACGTGCCTCTGTTAATGCTAATGCTAATTTCGCTCTATTGGTTCACCATTCTACTGGTGTACATTTTACTTTAGTTTCACAGTTTCAAAACCTAGTGTTAAAGACAGCGCTGTTAAAATTGGTGGGTATGTCACTTAGGGTATGGGGAAGTGATTTGTAGAAGAAGAAAAAAAGTTCAAATTTCTGCCACCAGGGGAGAGTTGCTATTGTAAACAGGAGATGGAATACTTAACTTAGGAGTAAATTTTAATATCAGAACTTTGAAATCTACAGATTGTTCTATGAGCTTTCCTTCATTTGAGATGACATTCTGAAAATGGTGGACTCTGTGCAACACAGTTTCGAATAGCATCTCATTGGGGACGTCGACTACATGCTGTTTAATGCTTGCTTTCAAATCGGCAAGCATCTATAATGGTAAACCCTGTCTTTCAGGTATCTCCACAGGCAGAAATCACAGGGATTGAGATCTGCTGATCAGGCTGGCCAGAACTGCGGAAAGTCATTAGAAAATATTTCCGAACGTTGAACGGAGCAGTTCCTTCACTTGTCGACTAATGTGGGGAGAAGGCACCATCTTGCATGAACAGTATGGTCTCCAAGTATTGCCTTTCTTGCAGAGCGGGAATAATGTGATCTCTTAGAAGAACACAGTACAGTGCACTAGTTACCGTACACCTTACGGGGGTGGGGGCATGAGTTGTAGATTCTTCAAAGAAAAATGGTCCAATTATAAACTCTGCTGTGAATCCACACCATACTGTAACGTAAGGACTTTGTAGTGGTCTTTCATGCATTTACAGCCCCACGAAGAGTGAAATGTGCCTTATCAGACCACAAGATCATTCAAGCCCATGTATTGTCAAGTTCCATACAAGCCAGAAATCGTAGAGCAAAGTCTATTCATTGTTGCTGATCACAAGACTTTAGTTCTTGCACTACGTGAATCTTGTATGGGAACCAGAGTAAAATTATTTGAAGCACTTTAAGTACAGCAGACCAAGGAAGGTTCAAATCTCTTGACACACCTCTGGCAAGCACTATTGACTGATACTGTTTGGCATTCTGACCTGGAGGCCATTGCAACCGCCACTTCATCCACTACCTCCATTCCGATATGTGGTCATCCCCTGCCTGGAATTACACCTAACTCCCCCAGTCACTTCAAATTTAATTATTAGTTTTCGAAGCCCCACTGATGTCAAAGGTCCTTCATGCAAACATTTAAGTTTCTGATATTCACATAGTGCTGCATTAGCCTTACTATTATTCTGGTAGAACAGTTTTACTAAAAGAGCACGTTCCTTTTTTGTAAGAGCCATGGTGGTTATTGACGGTGGCATCAGCCTTTCTGCTTTTATTTAAGAGGATGCAATTTTCATAAGCAGCATGTCTTGAAGTAAATGACAACTTTTACATATGTGCAGTGCTGTTTTTCCCCTGGTTGCGGAAATTTGAACTAATTTTTTTTCTTCTACAAATCACTTCTCCATACCCTAAATGACAGATGGAACGAACTTCCATCTGTCATTGTAGAAGATGATAGCTTAAACATATTCAAGGTGGAACTAGACAAACATTTGGAGCAGGTGGATGAGTGAAATGAGAAGGGTGTGTGTGTGTGTGTGTGTTTTGGCTGATGCTATATAAGCTTGCTTTCTTGCATCATGTGCCCTTGCTAATGCTAAATGACATACCCACTGATTTTCACAGCACTAACTCTAATCATTTTGATACTAGGGTCTCCTGAATAGGGAAACTTATTTTATAACCATCTGGTGTATGGGTATATATGAATGCAAGCTGCCACAACTGATGGAGTTAAGACTTTCAGCACAGAATGATAATAGGGTATCTCAAGCAATCAGTCTCTACGTGACATTTCAATGTAACTGAAGATTGCTAGGTCGATGAATGGTGATGTGATCTTCAAATGGAAATTTACTAGTGCCAAAACTGTCATTAAATGACCCAGAAAACCTTACAAGCTGATGGAATGTCCTTTTAATTTTTGTGACAGGAGAGCCTTTGCAAGGCTCTCCTGTCACAAAAATTAAAAGGACTGACGGTGCAGAAAGTTTTATAGAAAGTGACAGATAGCTTGGACTTGGATGTCATGATATTCATGTATTGAGTATTGGTGGAGAGAAATTATCTGCTGATCAGCTTGCTGCTAAAAATTTAAGGAAGATTTAAGGTCATTTATCAACAGAGAAAAACTGATTTGGAGAACAACTGTACAATACGAATGAAACAGATTTAAATAAGATGTTACTCACAAAACAATGGCAAAAAAACTTTTCTCATCAGGATACAAAAATATCTCAAGAGGGAATTACAGTGGATGCTTGCAGCAGTGCAACTAGAACTCATAAATTTCTGCTATTTATTGCTGGTCAAACAAATAATTCTAGAGGTTTTAAAAATAAAAATCATTTGTCTTTATCAGCTTCCTGTCATTCACAAAAATCAATGACGGGCTCTGCATTATTCAAAGAATGTTTTTTTTTTTGCAAATTTTTAGTTTTGGTAAAGAAATACTTGAAGAAAATAAACTTACATTCTTTCTGAATAATGCTCCTTCACATCCGAATTTTGAGCAACTTAGAGAGGGGATCATAAAGGCCATGATTTTACTACTGAATATAACATCCCCGAACCAGCCTACAGATCAAGGGAGTTCTAGAATTTTTAAAGATCAAGGGAGTTCTAGAATGTTTAAAAATCAGTGATGTATTTAAAGAGATAATTATGAAAGTTTAAAGAGACGATTATGATTCCAGTAACTATGAATATTCTTCATTATCTTCTTAGATGATAATGAAGAAGATAATAAAGATAATGAAGAGCATAGTTTATCCAGTTACTAGAATATTGAGTCTTTAGACAGGGACTCAGTTTGAAAAGAGACTACTATCAAGCAGAGATCTGAGATGCCTACAGGACCACTATAACATTGACTATGCATTTAAAGGGTTGATTGTGAGAAAAATGTAAGGGTGTTGGGAGTTTGGTTAGAATTGTCTGTTCTTTTCTGGTAGTTGAAAAACCTGAGAAAGTCATTAATAATTGCAAAAGACTCTGCATCTCAACCAACTGCACCCAGTTCAACTAGTAAACTGAAGCCACCTGTAGTTGTGAATATTAAAATCACCAAAGAAAATTACCTCATTGTTAAGAAAGTTAGCCTGGTGAAAGTTGAGTTTCAAAGAAAGGAAGTTAAAGAGTTAAGGGCGATTAGTGGAGTTGGGAGAAGGATAGAGACAACAGTTGAATTTTACAGAATGGGATAGAGAAGTTTTAAGCTAGAAGAGATCAAAAAGAAAACATTCCAAATTAGAAAGTCTCTGACAAGGAATATTGGATTCAATGTATACATAAGTACCAACTTTGAAGCAGAGGAATCACAAAACAAATAATTAAAGAAACTGAGACAAGTAACGGTAGAAGCAAGCAATAATTGGAATTTTTTTCAGAAAAAAGTATGTGGGGCTTGGCACACTATGGGTGGAAATGGCCATCACTAAGATAGATTAAAAAATATACAAATTTGTGAATTTGAATGAGGAAGTTTTTTGGGAGGTTTAGATCATTTTTTGCAGATAAGTACCAGTTTGACTCTTCTTCTCCCTATTAGTTTGACTATTTGTGATGCATTCAGTAGATAAAGTAGAAAGGGGACATATATACATTAAGGAAATTTTTGGATATTGAGTACACACAGCAAGAATATACCCAGAGAATATATTTTTATTTCTCCAGGCCAATGCTTCCCCCCCATATCCAGTCACTAGCTTGCAGAAAAGAGGTAACGAGATTAGAGCTGATATGAATGCCTCCTAGAGTATTAACAATAGGTTTTGTCTGGTGGACAATCTGGCAGCTAACCTGTGAAAAGTTTTAGAGCTATATTCCCCCAAAATGTAAATAATTCTAGATCTGTAAGTAATGGCTAACCTATAATGGGCTTCAGGAGAAATTTATGATGTAAACTTATTGTACTATTGGACAAGTGACAGCTGTTTCCAGCAATGGTGGTGGTTGTTGTTTATTGGTGCAAGAGTAGCTTAGGCTATAATTATGGATCCTACCTAGGCTATGTGCCTAGCCTAGGTAGGATCCAGCAATAGTGTGTGATTTTCTGTTCAAACCAGGTGACCAGGCAGTCACATCTATCCATCAAAAACTCCTGGCTGTTTATAGTGACCAGAAAATTGATTAAAGTAATGTCCAGAGGTAGCGCCAATGATTTTGGAAAGGTCATTTTAGCATAAAGGACAAACTAAGAGCTGGAAGACCAATGTCTGTCATAAATAGTGATAACAAAGAATTCACCGACTAGCTCATTCGAAATGAACAGGTGCATAACCACCAGACAAATGATGGACACTGTGAAAATGTCAAAAGGAAGTGATTAGACCATCATCAACAGGTTGAGAAACAGAAAAATCAGTTCTTGGTGAGCTGAAAACAAAACTCCTGGCTGTTTATAGGGACCAGAAAATTGATTAAAGTAATGTCCAGAGGTAGCGCCAATGATTTTGGAAAGGTCATTTTAGCATAAAGGACAAACCAAGAGCTGGAAGACCAATGTCTGTCATAAACAGTGATAACGAAGAATTCACCGACTAGCTCATTCGAAATGAACAGGTGCATAACCACCAGACAAATGATGGACACTGTGAAAATGTCAAAAGGAAGTGATTTGACCATCATCAACAGAAAAATCAGTTCTTGGTGAGCTAAGCAGCTCACATGAAAGATGATGGTCATGAGGAAAGAGATCTATGAAGAGAAGTTTGGTGCTGCCAGTCATGTGTGCTTTAAAGGGGTCATTATATACAATGAAACATGGTTCTTCCATCATGACCCATAAGCCAAATGACAATCCATGAAATAGGCACATTTGATCATTGGCAAACTTAGGCCACCTTCGTCATGATCAAACTTTCACCATGTTAATTGATTTTATTATCAAAGAAAGATATTGCTTGGCTCAGGAAAAGCTTAATTCAGCTCTGAAAACCAAAAGACCTGAACTAAATCATCGGGACATCAAGTTTCATCGTAATAACAAAAAACCACACACATCATTATAGTAGTAGAGGCATGTAATGCAAGAAAGCAAGAGTATGAGCTTCTGTAGCATCATAAGCACCAAAAATAAAAAAAAAAGTAAAAAAAAAAAGAATTTCACACATCTAAAAGTTTGCCCAGTTCCTCCTTGAATTCTTTTAAGCTATCAACTTCCACAACGGCAGATGAAAGTTTGTTCCAGCAATTAACCACCCACTGGCTAAAGGCAAATTTCCGCACATCTATTCTACAACTTTTATGACTTCCTTACATAACAATTTATGG